>NW_026526900.1:15000-16604 GCF_024362965.1 Panthera pardus
CCTAACCCCTAACCCTAACCCCTAACCCCAACCCCTAACCCCAACCCTAACCTCACCCTAACCCTAACCCCAGATTAATGGGTACAAGCAGGAGAAGCTGAGAATACAGAGCAGTGTTGTCCTCAGTGTCTGAGGCAGGATTATAGCTCCCCTCCCCCAAGTAACCCCAAAGTGGAGCTTCACCAAGGGAACAAAGCTGCCCTTTACTGAGCGAGCAGAGCCGGTGACCATGTTGCCTCGCCTCCCCCAGCCCTCTCCCACCCTGGGGTTTACAGGTTCGTGTTCCCTAGTCTCCTAGAAATAGCAGTCCAGGGAGAGCATTTCGGACATCCCGTGGGCAGGTCACTGCCCCCGGACTCGGTGGTGCCATCACTAAAACAGGGGCTCCGGCGTGGGGAGAGTGAGGTCAGAGGAGGAGAGAAGGGCAGAGTCATGGGACAGAGATGTCCTAGCCAGAGACTCAGGAGGGGCAGATTGAAGGATCCTTTGGGGTGACTTTAGGGACCCTACTGTGACCCACCTAGTCTCGGCGACCACATAGTGGGTATAGCAGGCCAGTGTCCATGCCAGGAGAGGTGCTGGGAGGGGTGGGTAGTGCCACCAGGCCCTGGTCTCTCCTGTGGGTCGGTGCTCCATCCAGAGGAGAAGATCCGCAGGTAGGTCACAGTGTGTCCTCGATGGGACTGCAGATGGCACCTGATCCTGTTCAGGGTAGCCCTGCAACACAAGGTTATATCCACGTGAGACCCTCCTTAGTGGGTCTTTTACAACGTTTGGGAAGAGACGTGTCGCAGGGGGCGCAAGACATGCCAGCCCTGGCATCTCAGGGACACTGAGCTCTGACCGTAGTTCTGACTTTGACGCTGACCTCCGTCACTTTCCCGTGGCCCTAGCCCTCACTCATAACTCTTATCCTCATCCTGAACAGCCGAAGATCCACAGAAATTGCAACCCATACAACACTGTCAGCCTCATGAGCTTTATAAACCCCTGGCCCCTGACCTGAGACCTGCCTTAACTACAAACCCAGACCTGGAGTTTACACAGGGCCGAACCCGAACCCTAAGCTCCCACCTTAGACTTAAATCCTGCCCCGGTGCTAACCCTACAATGCAGGCTCCCATCCCCGCGGCCCCCACGCACCACTGGGTCCCGCCCACAGAAGCAGCCGTGCAATCTAGGATGGGAGGCAGGTGTCCAGGCCCCCTGGAAACGGCAGGGCTGCAGGATGGGGGAACCTGCAGGACGCCGGATCTGGACTCCCCGTTTGGAATGGAGGCTGTCCCCAGCAAGTCCCCGAGGCCCGCGGCTCCTGGAAACACCAGGCTCAAGGTGGGAGCTGCGTGTCACACAGACGTCTTTGAGCTCGACCCATTTCTTGTCCCTTCCAGTGTGAAGGGACACATCCCTGCCCTCCTAACACGGGCTCCTTCTCCGTCTGCGGAGGGGCGCGGGCGCCCACGGTCCGCCCGTGTGCGGAGGGGTGTGGGGCGCATGGTCTGTGTGCACAGCAGCTGACGTGTATGTTGTTGGAAACAGCCATGGAGGTCCCTGCTGTTAGGACAGGTGGGAGGTGTGGGGAGGGGGTTAGGGTTTAATCAACT
>NW_026526901.1:0-77000 GCF_024362965.1 Panthera pardus
AGGTGAGACAGGAAATGATAACAATAAACTTGTATATTATAGTCTATCTTAGAAGGTAGTGAATGGTATGGAAAAGAAAAAGTGCAGCGTGACAGCAGCTACTTGTGTGTGGGTCGGTGGGGGCCAGCTGCATAAGTAGGGTGAGAATGTGAGATTTGAAAGACTTGGAGATGAGGGACTAAGCCGTGAGCTGAGTCTGGGAGAGCATTCAGGCAGGGAGAGCAGAGCCCTAATTCAGGAAACCTGGGATGTTGAAGACAGCCAAGAAGCTTTTTGGCCAATGGTAAGACTTTTGGTTTATGTTCCTGGGGAGAATGGAGCCAGTGAAGGGAATCGAGCAGGTCAGGCATGCAATCGGACTTAAGCTTTGAAAGCAAGGATCACTGTAGATCAACTCAGAGATGTTGATAATAGAGTATATGAGAGGGATAAGACGATAATCAGGGGGAGCAGGGGGCAGGTCATTACACTCAGAGACACAAAAAGCTAATCGCTTGGATCAGGGTGGCATCAGTAGAAGGGGTGACGTGTGATCATATTCTAAACAATTTGGATAGAAACAATCTGCTGAGGGACTCGATGGGAGCCAGGAGAGGAAGAGGAGGCAAGAATGATTCC
Organism: Panthera pardus; assembly: GCF_024362965.1. Classification (NCBI taxonomy): domain Eukaryota; kingdom Metazoa; phylum Chordata; class Mammalia; order Carnivora; family Felidae; genus Panthera; species Panthera pardus. The sequence continues at coordinate 619 of NW_026526901.1, forward strand.
TGGGCTTTTCTCCTAAGCAACTTGAACAATGAGGTCAAGAAACCAAAACGAGGTTAGACTGGGTGGAAAAGTGTTATGAGGATTAGGAGACAGAGAAACAGACTTTCTCAGAAACACCCAGACCTCCCTTAGAAAATGAGAAACACTTTGGAGAAGCTCACGGACCTTTTTGGAGGCGGGAGGCTTGGAGCTGAGGTACAACGGACTGCACTTCGGGAGATCCACGTGTGTAGATTTGTGTGTCCACTTGGCAGCTGGATACAGGAGTCTGCAGTGTGGGCAAATGTCTGCGATGAAGATACAAATCTGGGGCCCAGGACACGGCCCAGAGAGCCCTGAGCCTGCACGAGCTCGCCACGGGCAGCCGAGAGCCGGTATAGGGGGACAAGTGGCCCACGCACCGAGCCCTGGGGTCCTGGGACACTCCGAGGTGGCAGAGCAGAGAGGGAGCCGGCGGCAGAGACTGAGGAGGGGAGGGAGGGACCCTAAGACTGCAGGGTGGCCTCCTGGAACAGGAGTGAGACGTGCGCGCCCGCACACACACCTACCCACCCACCCACACACACACCCACCCACCCACCCACCCACACACACACCCACCCACCCACACACACCCACCCACACACACACACACACACACACACTGGGGGCAGGAAGGAGGTGGTCAGGAGGGAGGAGAGAGCGATCCTCTCCCCGGGGTGCTGCTGATGGTCAAGGGCGATGAGGCCCTAGAATGCTCACTGTGTTTGACAGCGAGATCCTGAAGACCTGCAAAGACAGGGTCGGTGTGGGGTGCGGGTCAGGAGGGGTCGAGGAAGTCAGGTGCAGGGTGGGAGTTGGGAGGGGACAGGGAGATGGGATGTGAGGTGTGGTTCCAGAGGGGACGGGGAGACCAGGTGCGAGGTGGAGTCAGGAGGCGATGAGGAGATGGGGTACGGGGTGCAGGGTGGGGGTCAGGAGGAGACGGGAAGATTTGGCAAGGGGTGCGGGCTGGAGGTCTGGAGGGGATAAGGAAGTCGGGTGCGGGGTGGGGGGCGTGTGTCAGGAGGACACAGGAATGTCAGGTGCGGGGTGGGAGTCGGGAGGGGCCCAGGAAGTTGGGTGGGGGGTGGGGGTCAGGAGGAGTCAGGGAGATCGGGTGCTCGGTAGGGTTGGGGGTCAAGAGTGGATGAGGAGGTCAGGTGAGGAGTAGGGGTCAGGACGGGACAGGGAGGTCGGGTATGGGGTGAGGGTCAGGAGGGGATGGGAGGTTGGGTGCAGAGTGGGGGTCAGGTGGGACCTGGAGGCTGGGTGCAGATTCCGGATCGGGAGTGGATGGGGATTTGGGGTGCGGGGTGGGAGTCAGGAGGGGACTTGGAGGTTGGGTGCAGGGTGGGCCAGGAGGGGCCGGGAAATTGGGGGTGGCGGGTGGGGGTCAGGACGGGACAAGGTGATCGGGTGCGGGGTGCAGATGGGGGTCCGGAGGGGATGGCGACATTGGGTGCGGGGTGGGGTCAGGAGGGGACCTGGAGGTTGGGTCCAGATTCCGGATCAGGAGAGGATGGGGAATTGGGTGCGGGGTGGGGGTCAGGAGGGGACCTGGAGGTTGGGTGCAGATTCCGGGTCAGTAGGGGTCGGGGAGATGAGGTACGGGGTTGGGGTTCAGGAGGGGATGGGGAGATGGGGTGTGGGGTGTGGGCCAGGAGGGGACGGGGCGTTTGGGGACGGCGGGTCCAAACCACTCCCGGGAAGGGCCGCACTGTGGCCGCCGAGCAGAGAAGGCGGTGGCTTCGGGGTGGCCAAGTCGCAGCGTGTGCAGAGGTGGGGGGCTGCAGCCCTTCCCACGTGCCGGGGACCCGCAGAGAGCGGGGTGCGTGGACGCAGGAGGGACAGAAGAGCTCAGGCAGGGGAGGACGGCTTGGCAAGGGAGGGAGCGGCCCCTCCTCGCCAGCCCGGCTCCGGGGGGGCCCTCCTCCCCCAGGTCCTCACCGCTCCGGACCGAGACGCCTCCTGTCGGAAGCCTAAGTTGCGGCAAAACCTGGAACAGACCATCAGCCTCGTGTGCGGCAACAGCTAAGGGTGGCGGAACCGGTGAGGAGGGGGCGTCCCAGGCCTGAGGTGACCTCGGGGCCGAGCCCTGGATCGGGTGGCACGGGGGCGGGGATGGGGTGGTCACCGGTCTCTCGTGCCCTGCGCACACCCGGGCCCCCTTCATTAGTGCCTTTCTTTGGGCCCTGCGTGGGGGCGGTGGTGACAGGACCAAGGGTCCTGACCCTGGCAGCAGCAATATCCCCGCCCTCCTACCCTCGTGCCCCCGGGTCGTGCCAGCCCCTGCCCCGTCTTCCTGTTTATACCCCCAACCACCTACTGATTTAATTTATCTGCACCTCACCGTGTCCGTCTGTCACCACGTGCCCCTTCTCTGGGATGTGGACAACCTCACGCCCCTTCTGTCCTCGGGTCGTCCTGGCTCCTTGGTGGCACGGTCAGCCTCGGCCTCGCCTCTGCCACCTGCCCCTGGCCGTGGCCGGTCCCGCCGGGTCCGAGCAGGGGCCCCCGACACCAGCAGCACTTGATGGCGAGGAGGGGGGCGCCCAGGGTGATGCGGCGAAGCCATCCCCAGACCGTGGCTGCGCCCAGGGGTCTCCCCGCGGCTGGGTCCCGGCATCCCCTCCGGACTTCTCGGGGGTCGGACCGTACCTTTCTCGGGCGCCCTGTCCCCAGCACCTGGGGAGCTATGAGCGGGTTCGTGCCAGGGCCCCACGTGGGCCAGGGGGCTCTGGAAGTCTCCTTCTCCAGGCCCGAGCGCCCAGCTTCCTCGGCGTGGTGCCCGCTCGGCCCGGACCCCTCACCCCCGCTGCCCTGTCCTGCGCCCGCCCCGAGTGGCCGAGGCGGCAGTGCCTTACCCCTCTGTTCCCTCTTCCCCCGCCGAGGAATCTGGCCCCGGCGCGTGGTCCCGGAAACCCAGCTGTCCCCTCTGTTTTGGCATGAGCTTCTTTGTCGTTGTTCCCGGAACCTTGTTTCTGAACTAAACGTCGGGAAAACGGTGGCCGTGTGTGGCAGGTGGGCGGTCGGCGAGCAGGGAAGCAGGTGGGGAGGCTGTTGGACTCTGGAGGAGCTGGGCTCCCTTTATGGGAGGAAGGGTGACCCGTTGCAGGGGTCCCGCGCATCTGAGGAGGTCCAGGGCCACGTCCGATCCGTGTCAGCAAACCCCGGTGGCTCTCCCGTCAAGATCCAATCGGAACCCGTTCCCTTCTCCCCACCTCCACTGGCCGCAGCCTGGGGGTCTCTCGCCTGCGTGCCAGTCTCCCCACTTCTGTCCTGCCTGCCCTGGTCCCCTTCCCAGCGCAGCAGGCACTGGGGACCTGATAAGACGTAAGTTGCATCCCGTCCCGCTCCGTTCAAGACTCCCTAGGGTCATCGACGGCACCCAAACTCCTTCGTGCCCCACGACGCTTTACTGCCGCAGGTGCACCTCCATGCTGACGGGCCCACCTGCTTCTTACCCCCCGACACCTGTGAAAGTAATGCAGGTGGGGAGAGCGTGGGACGCAACCTTAAGGAGAGCGGCCAGGAATGCTATTTGAGTGGGCCAGATGGAACCCCGGGGGAAGAGAGCTCCAGGCAGGCAAGAGGCAGTGCAAGGGTCCCGAGGCAGGCCTGGGCCTGGTGTGTTTCAGAGAAGGGAGGAGGCCAGTGTGGCTGGATCCGAGTGAGCAAGGTGGAGAGGGGAGGGAAGGAGGCCGTGGAAGATGCGGGCCGGATCACATCTGACTCGGCGGGCCGCGGGGCAGGGCTCTGGCTTAGCCTCTGGGAGGGGAGCCCGGGGACGCGTTGGAATCGACTTGTTTTGTGACCTGACGGACGTGTTAAGGCCGCCCGGCACCTTCAGCGGTCCGTCTGTGGGGCCAGGGCGGTGGCCTAACTCTGGGCTTTGCTGGGAGAGGGAGGGAGGCTCACACTAAGTTCCGGTCTCTTGACGATCTGGCCCCACAATTCCGGGCCAGTCTTGGGAGCCCTATCCGGAAAGGGTGGGTCCCAGTGCCCCTTCTCTTTGTCCCTTTCCTCCAGCTGCGCCTTGCAGCCCCTCCCCTCCCTCTCTGGACTCTTACCCACAGAAGACTCTACCACCATACGGCTTGAAGGCCTACCAGCTAGGAGCCAATGCCTTTGTGAACTTAAAGAGCCCAGTTTCTCTGTTAAAAGAAAGGAGAGCCACGTTCTCAGGTGAAGTGACAAGAAAACCTACGGTTCCTCAATTCAATAAAGGACAAGACTTTTCTATTGCAAGTGAAGAAAGACAAAAAGAAAAGCAATAGAAAGTATTCACGACGGGGGTGCCTGGGTGGCTCAGTCGGTTGAGGGTCTGACTTCGGCTCAGGTCACGATCTCACAGTTCGTGGGTTTGAGCCCTGCGTCGAGCTCTGTGCTGACAGCTCAGAGCCTGCAGTCTGCCTCAGATTCTGTGTCTCCCTCTCTGTCTCTCTGCCCCTTCCCCGCTCACGCTGTCTCTGTCTTGCTCTCAAAACTAAATAAAAGCATTCAAAGAAAAAGAGAAAGAAAGAAAGAAAGAAAGAAAGAAAGAAAGAAAGAAGGAAAGAAAGAAGGAAAGAAGGAAAAAAGGATTCATGTTGGCTTAAGCAAAGGGAGAGTTTCTGGATGTGTGTAACTGAACGATCGTGGCGGGGGCGGGGGGCGGGGGCGGGTAGTTCTGTCTTCAGGCATGGCTGGATCCAGGATTTGGTTCTCTGCGACGTGCCTTCCTGCTCTTGCTTCCCATCTGTCCAGTGTCAGCCTGTTCCTTCCCCCCGCCCCCGTAGCCCCAGAAAGGCCGGAAAGGAAGGAACCAAAACCGTGTTTGCTTACAGAGATCATGACCATGCATGTAGAAACTCCGAGGGAACCCTCGTGAGGCTAGCACTCCTGTTTAGCGAGGTTCCAAGACACAAGCTATTCAGAGGGAGCTAACCACCCCCCACCCCGCCCCCAAACCCATAGCCACTTGTGGCACCACTCCCTTGCTCATGGGAAACAAGGCCAGTAAGCCCCAAAACTCCTACTCTAGTGTTTCCGTGCTTATTTCCCTGGTACAAAAGGAGTCTTCTACTTCGGTAGGAAGCCACCCTACTGGTTGGTGGTGCGGGGAGACCAGACTTGTGGCGGCGGGGCGCCTTTTCTGGAGAGCACTTGTGTGCCGAGGAGCTATAGAACGCGGGAATTCTACCTCTTGGAAACGATCTGAAGGAAGTAACTGTTCGCGCAAAGACTTCTGTTCAAGAATCCCATTGACTCACACGACCCATAACAGGGGCAAAGCTGAGAACGACCCGACTGCTCAACATTATGTAATAATACATTTGCGTGTCTCCTGGATAACAGTTTTTGAAGAGTTCTTAGGGAGGGGGAAAGCTAGTACGTTCAACGGGGAAAAACAAAAACAAAACAAAACAAAACAAAAAAGGATCCGGAGAAAAGTTAACGCTAAACTGGAAAATGCATACATTATACGCTGTTATCCATTTAATGGGTAAATACAACTAGGAACGTATTCCAAAACGTCAGCAGTCTTTACCGCCGAATACAGGACCTGGTTTTCCTCTCCCTGAGTCGTCTTCGATAAGCTTGGGCTGCTGGACTACGACTCCCAGAACCTCCCTTCCAACACCAGAACAAAGGTAAGAAAATGTGGAGGCGCAGGAACTGAGAAGAAACTCGGACACAAAAGAGTCGCTCAGTTTCATGTTGTGCAGTAACAAACACTGTAAGCGCCCGTCCCTCCAGGCGCAGGGAAGGAACTGAAGTGGGCCAAGAGCCACCGAGGCCGGGACCTGCAGAACGTTAGACCCCCGATAATAAAGTGGCGAGGACGCCAAGTGTCAACGCCCTGTGCCTTGCCCCGTGAGGGCTACCAGGTTAGGCCTCGGCCCCCTTTCCCGGGCCTAGGCGTCGCGGAGGCCGGGACCCCAAGGCGCGAATGTTTCGTATCACCAGGGGAAGCCGGTCCAGGAAGGAGTTGACGGAAACTCGGAAGAAGATGGGGTCTTCAGCAGTCCATCTCCTAAAAGTGAGGGAAGAGGGAAATCCGGTTAAAGGGGAGAGCTGCTGTGGAGGTGCAGGGCACCAGCCCCTTCCCCCACACAGCCCCCCACCCCCCGCCTTCCACCTAACGCGTGTGTCGGGGCCTCCACGACGGCACCGGAAGGCAGAGATGCGACCACGGCACCCGCCGCCACCGCCCACCCGTCCCGCGCATACTCTTGGAGGACGCACACGGCCAGGGCGCTGCCCCTCACGCAGAGCTCCTTCTGAGCCAACCCTCGGTGGCGTTGGACGTGTGTAGTCAGGGACCTGCGGGCCATCTCTGCCTCCAGGGGCGACCGGAAAGACACAGTGAGCCTGCTGGGAGGCACCCGGTTAAGGCACAACGGGCTCCCGGAGTTCCCATGGCCTGAAGCCTCCTGACCACTCAGAGGCCCGCTTCTACCCCCGGGACACTCGCGCTCCCTCCCGCCACCTCTGCCCACCCTGAGCCGCTTCCCCCACCCTGGGGGCCCGCGGGCACCGGCTGTCCCTGTCCCGCCAGGCTGCCCACCCCCGCCCCCGTCCGTCCCGTCCCCGGGCTGCCGCCCCGCTCCCCAGCCACCCCGCCACGGCCCCTGCCCAGACAGGCTCCACGGGAAGGATACAACTCCAGCAGTCTTGAGGAGGTCACCGCCGCCGGCGCTGCGTCTCCACCGGGGGCCAGGGCCCTCGGGGCCCGTTCGGCCAGGGGAGGGGCGCAGGCCCCCTCGACCACTGCTCCCTTGCTGCCAGGGCCACCCTCGCCGTCGTGGCGGCTGCAGTTGCCCTGGCGACCGGGACCTCGGGGGCTAAGCCGGGGGTCGTGGCCGTCCGTGCCTCCGTCGGAGGCCTGTGGGCCTGCCCCCGCGTCCTCCGCGCCACCCTCGGGAGCCCGCGTGACCGCCGCGCCGTCCGCCGCCGTCCTCGTCAGGGGCCTGCGTGACCGCCACTTCCTCCGCGCCGTCGTCCGGGGCCGGAGAGGCCGCGTCGTCGTCCGGGGCCCTCATGGCCGACGCACCGGCCTCCTCAGAGCCCACCGCTACGCTGCGCCCACTGTCGGCGGACCGCCGAGACCCCCGGCGGGCCTGGCGAAGCCCGGCCCCTCGGCGCGCAAGGCTGTCGGGGATGGCCAGGGCGCCTGCGCAGACAGACCCCGCGGAGCTGGTTCCCACCGAGCCGGCCTCGCTGTGTTGGCCCAGAGCCCGGATCCGGTCGACGCTGACCCCGAGGAGATGGAGGCTGGTTCCGGAAGCTGCGCCCCTCGACGCGTGACGTCACTGTCGGGCTCCTGCGTCCCCGAGAGCATTCCGGTGAGGCCACTGGCACCTGACTGTTTCCCGCCCGGCCCGCCCCTCCCCCCAAGCGTGTGTCTGCGCAGGCGCCAGCCGGGCGCACGTGCGCGCAGCCAACTGACCGCCGCCCGCCCGGGTCCCGGGCGTCGAGGCGTGGGCCGCGCTCAGGCGCTTCTGGGCAGCACCGTGCCTGTCCCTGTCTGTGGGCTCCCCGTACGGCTCGGGTCTGCGTGTGCCGGGACCCGTCCCCGGGGGCGGGGGGGGTGGGGGGGGGTGGCCGAAGCGGGATGCCGAGCAGGGGCCACTCCCAGGCCCTGCCTGTCCTCAGGGAACACGCCCCGCGCGGCCCCTAGGGGAGCTGGAATGGACGGGCCTCGCTCCCTCACCACTTCTCGGTCCCGGGCACCGTCAGTCCCCTAGTGCCTGCCAGCCTGGGGGAGGGTACACCGCCGAGGGTGCGACCGGCCTCCGGCCTGGGGCTCCCGGGCTCCCGCCTCCCACACCGCAATGGCTGCGGGCTTGGGCCGGGGGCCCCGGGGCCCAGGGGTCCCAGCTGGCCCCGAGGACAGCGCACGGGGGAGCACCGCCCCGGCGACAGCTCCCCCGTCGCTTTGCCCTCTGCTGCGGCAGCCTTGACGGGCTGTCCCTCCCCCAGGAACAAAGTCTTGCGGCTCTCGGGGGGGGGGTGGGGGTGGGGGGTTGGACGTGCCAGGGGCCCTCAACTGGGAGGTGACCCTGTGTCTGCCGGCCTGCTGGGTGCTGGCCTACTTCTGTGTCTGCAAGGGGGTCAAGTCAACAGGAAAGGTACAGCTGGAGGCGGGCGGGTCGGGGTGGGTGATGATGGCAGGGGTGGGGGCAGCATGGCCGGTGGGGAGAAGAGGCGTCTCCACTGGGGGGGTGGCACCCCGCCACCCGAGGTGACCAGGCCAGGGCCTGAGGAGGGGGCAGGAACTTGAATCCGGGCCACTGGATTTCCCACACATGCCTGCGTAGTCAGTCCTCCCCACCCTCCAAACTCCAGCCCAGCCGCCTTCCGTCCTGAGGGGACAGGCCCAGGCGACAGCCAGCTGAACTTGCCTGTGTCGGGCATCCCCGCCCCGGTCTCCCTCTCTTCCTCACTCACTACTTCCTCACTCTCTGCTTTGCGGCCAGCCTGGGGGGACCCAGTCCGTGGCCGTCCCTTGCCTACCTGTCCTGCTCTGCTGAGGGTGGGAGGGAGGCAGAGGTCTTCGCGGTCACCTCGCTGTCGCCTCTGTCTCCGGCCGGCCCAGTCCACTCCGGCCTGCCCAGGACCCTGCCCCTGTGCAGAGAACCACCTGCAGTCAGAGGCACGGGAGGCATGGGACCTGCCTCCAGGCCGATGTCCTGCTCCCTACCCGGGGAAGGTCCTGCCTCCGCCCTCCCTCTACAGCTGACCTGTCATTGCAGGGGCGGCCGATGGCCAGCTGAGCACCCCGCTTCCTTCGGGAGGAGCCCAGGCTCTGAGGAGTAGAAGGGGGGGCTGCAGGCTGGCCTCCCGCTTGACCTCGGAGCGGACCGTACCACAGTGGGGGGAGTGTGGCCCGCCTGCCCCCCTGCTGAGGCTGGGGGCCCCTAAGTGGGGAGGCGGGGGCCGCAGGGCCCCTTCTGAGCAGCGCCCACCTCCCCCCCCCCCAGATCGTGTACTTCACGGCTACATTCCCCTACGTGGTCCTCGTCGTGCTGTTGGCGCGGGGAGTGCTGCTGCCCGGCGCCCTGGATGGCATCATCTACTCTCCCAAGCCTGACTTGTGGAAGCACTCGCTGGGTCGTGAGTGCCGGCACCACGTGGGGCGTAGAGATCACGCACACAAGGACGTCAAAGAACTGAAAACGCTGAAGGTCATGTAAAGTCATTCTGAACCTTTTGGGGGAGAAATACACAAAAAAGAAGTGGGGACCACCCTCAATCCCACCACACAGAGATACGAGGTATTTACACTTCAGGCTACCGTTGCCGGATTTCCGTGCACATATACAGTAGCTTCCTAAGTTGGGATTTTAGTGATTTCCCTTTTGCATCGTGGTTTTTCCTATGCGACCGCATCCCTGTTCTCCACGGCCACTGGAACTACTTTAGCTCCAGTCGCCATCCTTTCCCTCCTTGCCTCCTACTGGCAGGCTTGCCCCCCGGCGGGAGCCCCTTCGTGACCTTCCCAGACCGCCGATCTGATCCGCACCTGTGCTCAGTCGCCCCCTCCAAAGGCCGCTTTGGTGTGTCCACCTGTACCGGGGAAGGGGACGGGGACGGGGTGCGGGGCCGTGTCTGTGTGGGCTGTGGCCCATCTCCCTCCACGAGGACTGGAGGTCCTGCTGCGAGGTCGTGGAGCCCCACGTGCTGGGGACACTGAGCCCAAGGAAGAGACAGGGCCCTCTGGACAACAGGCCGTGGTGTTTGGCGGCCTCCCATGAGGTCTGGGGAGGGGCTAGGGGTGTGGGGAGGGGGTGGAGCTGAGGTAGGTCTGGTTTACGTGGGTGCAGTGGGGTCACACGTCACAGCGCGTGGCGACGATTGGTGAGGGAGCAGCTGCTGGAGAGGCAGCAGCTGCTGGAGAGGCGGCCGAGGGCGGGGTTTATAGACGTGCATGTGTTGAAAGATCCTTGTTTTCCGGCTGCAGGTTCCTCCTGCCCGTGCCTGGAGATGAGAGCTGCCTGCCCCGTAGACAGTGACAAAGAACAGGGCAGACAGAGACAGTCCGACGCTCAGGCTGAGGCGCTCTTTGGTGACATTGCTCATTGAAATGCTTCCACCAGCCACAGGCCGCTCTAGACACTGGCCACCTTCTTGCTGTGACACCCGCCTCCAGGACAAGGCAGCTGTGCCTTTACTTTCCTCACCTGTCCTGAGGACCTATTCGGAGACGCTCAGGTACGGATTCGTAAATATAGAGTCACGGAGTTCTACACAGCTCAGTCACGTGCTCAGAGGCTTTAAGAGTTGGGCAATGGCAGTCTGTTTGGGCATGGACACTGGGGACCATGAGCCGCACCACCGTGTGGGGAGTAGCGTCCGGCAGAGGCTTCCTGGATAACGCAGCTGGCGGGCCGTCGAAGGCTCGTGGCACGGCTGGTTCGGGCAGACGCATCCACGCGGGTGCCCATTTGGGCAGACGCACTAGGGTGTCGTGGCACTCTAAGGGGTGGAGCTTCATAAGTGAGAACTGATTGGCTACAGAAGGGACTGCTTGGTGGGAACCAATCACAGGTCAGGAGGCATTACCAGTGGTCCGTGTGGACAGTTGCCCCGGGCATCCGGAATTGCATTGTGGAGTAAAGGGGTGAAGCATTGTGAGAGAGTGCTTTGTCCTTCAGTGATGCCTTGAGAGGGTGGGAGGATTCAAAGTCGGGTCTCAGGTGGCTGGTGGAGGCCCCGTGAGGGCAGCAGACGAAGGCACAGGTGCCGTGGGCGTGGTGGTGAGCGCAGCAGGTGGCGGCCAGTGTGTGCCAGGTGGACCTCGTGGTGTCAGTGGCCCCAGAGTCCCCGGTGGTTCGGGTGGTGCCTGTGACCCTGGCCATCCCAGCAACCCCGGAGGCCTGAGCAATCCGGAAAGAACCAGCATTGTGGGAGAGGTAGGTGCCGCCTCTGGTGGCGCTCTCCAAATGGAGCGGGCACCCTACACACCAGGTCCTGGTGGAGATGCCGCACCTGGCGCTAGAGGTCCTGGTAGCCGACTGCTCCAGTTGTATCCTATTCAAGGAGTCCCAGCGGGCTGGACGGCAGGGGGATGGGCTGGAGGTGGTTTGGCGCGCGGCGGCGTGGGGTGTGGGGGGAGACCTGGGGAAGTGGAGTTGAAAGGGGAGCAGGAGGGAGCTCCGGGCACCTGGAGGGTATCGGCTAGGGTTTGGCCTGTGCCGACAGAGGATGCGGAGTGGGGTGGACCGCCTGATGGGACTGAAGCGGTAGGGACAATGCTATCCAGGGTGGCCTGGCTGTATAGGGTGGGAGGTTGTGGACAGCCTGAGGGTCAGCCTGGGGTGGGGAAGGCAGGCCTCACTGAAGAGGAGGCCTGAGGCACAGGCAAAATTAGTACTGTGGATGGTGCCTTAACCCAGTCTCCACCAGCACCCTCACTATACCTTTCCCATCGGCCATGGATGCAGAGATTGCCCACAGGTTCCTGACTCCAAACGAGGAGCTCCAGGAGCCAGTTCGGGAGGAGCTCAATGTGAACGGCAGCATCCTGACTGTGTTAGTTCTAGAACGGTCCAGGGAGAGGGTGGTGGCGGGTGACCAGGGACAAGGTCAATTCCGGAGGAGCTGTGATGGAGACAAGGGAAACAGGAAAGGAGTGAGTCGAAGGAAGGAGTGTGGTGCTCTAGGATCGTCGCTGCGTGAAGGGGCGGAGCGGGGAATGTGCCCCACCTGCCCTCTGACTTGACTTATTTTTTCCTACCTCGTAGCCGCTTGACTGCCGATGACCCTGGCCGGCTCCAAATGTCCATCACCTCCTGTCTTGGCCAGCTTTCCCTAGTGATACGGACCATGCAGATCATCATGCCCCCCTTTTTTACAAAGCCGCAGCAGTGAAAAGGTGGCTGGACCCAACTCTGTGTCCCCCCCATATGACAGTGATCCCTGCAGCAGCTGCCGTTTTCTTACCGAGGCCGCATCTTTTGCCTATACTGGCCCTTGGGTGCTTCAGATCCACATTTTTTTTTTTTTTTTTTTTTTTGGTGATTAAATGGTAACTGCTACTATTCTATGTCTGGGTTTATTTTTAGCAACTACGCCTTCTCCTATTCTCGCCTTTGTTCTCAGGTAGGGGGAGAGATTCTGACATTCAGATACTCAAGTACTAGAAGGCAATTGAAGAAGACAAGTTAGGCGATGGGAGAAAAAAAATTATGTCCTGTTATTCAGGACATTAACTACTGTCAACATGTTAGAATTTTTGTTTTAGTTTTATACTTGCATGTACGTAGTCATGTATAATACCTGCGGAGTAGGGCTTTGTGGCTTATCGGCCTTGATTCAGATCTGTGGAGAAGAGCGCTGGGACAGCTGGCTAGGTCGGCCTCACTGCCCATTCTGTACTCCCGTGTCATCAGAGGCCTCATTCCCTGAGGTTCCGAACCCACAATTCTCAGAGCTCCTTGTGGTTGGCTCTCACTTCACTTGTATCATCCTTCCCCAAAGTGTTTTTCCAGTTTATTACGCTGCTGCTTGCTTCCCTAAAGTCCTGACAAGGGTCCTTGAGGAAAACAAAAAGGGGAAGAGGTCTCCCTGAGGCGGGGAGGGGACATGAAGTACATCACCCTTTGCCTTCCCCTCCAAGATTCTCTTATTTAGCACAACAGTGGGGCCACGTACAAGGCACCCGAGTGGCTGAGGAGGGGAATGGGCGACGCCCCGGTGCACGAGGTGAGTCTCTAAAATGGAGAGAGGAGGAACAGAGCCTTGCCTGAGGGAGAATTAGCACTGTCAGCAGAGAGAGACTGAGCTGTGGAGAACGCCGTGACTCTATAGTTATGAATCTGTACCTGAGCATCTCCGAATAGGTCCTCAGGACAAGTGAGGAAAGTAAAGGCACAGCTGCCTTGTCCTGGAGGCGGGTGTCACAGCAAGAAGGTGGCCAGTGTCTAGAGCGGCCTGTGGCTGGTGGAAGCATTTCAATGAGCAATGTCACCAAAGAGCGCCTCAGCCTGAGCGTCGGACTGTCTCTGTCTGCCCTGTTCTTTGTCACTGTCTACGGGGCAGGCAGCTCTCATCTCCAGGCACGGGCAGGAGGAACCTGCAGCCGGAAAACAAGGATCTTTCAACACACGCACGTCTATAAACGAAGCACCGCATCGTTAGAATGAAAGATAAAAACCATATGATCGTCTCCCTAGGTGCAGAAAACGCATTTGACAAAGTAGAACATATTTCCATGATAAAAACCCTCCACGAATGGGGGCAAAGAAGTTGTATAGCTCAATGCCACAAAGCCCACATATGACAAAACCCACAGCTGACCTCATACGCAACAGTGAGAGGTTGAAAGCTTTCCCTCTAGAATCAAGAACAAGACAAGGCTGGTCAGAGACGTACCGGGTTAAATTTCAATCCTTGACGTTGAAATGTGTTGAGAATTGGTCCGTGGCTCAGAAAATGCTTTATCTTGGCGAACATACTTGTACTTGAAAAGAATGTGTAGTGGACACACGTGTGGAATTCAGATCTCCTGTTTAGTGTTCTAAAGACATCGGTCAAGGTAGGTGATACCACTGATGGTATGTTCTATGTCGGGGGACAACAAACTTTTCACATAAAAGAGGCCCCGGGCTGGATTTGGCCAGGAGGCGGTAGTTTGCCAATCCCTGCTCTATTTCTTTTAACAGAGTGTGTTGTCTCTCTCTCTCTCGCTTGCTGAGGGAGGATGTTAAAATCTCCAACCGTGATTTTGGACTTGTCCCTTTCACCTATTAATCCTAAAAATTCTTGCATCGCGCACGCGCACACGCGTGTGCGTGCGTGTGCGTGCGTGTGCGTGCGTGTGCGTGCGTGTGTGTTAAGTTTATTTATTTTGAGAGAGGGGGAGAGAGAGAGAGCCAGCGGGGGAGGGGCAGAGACAGAGGGGGACAGAGGATCCGAAGCAGGCTCGGTGCCGACGGGCAGAGAGCCCGACGCTGGGCTGGAACTCACCAACGGTGACATCATGACCTGAGCCGAAGTCAGACGCTTACCGACTGAGTCACCCAGGCGCCCCGTGTATTTTGAAGGTGTGTCATTAGGCACAAACATATTTATGATCATTTTCTCCTCCAGATGGATTCATTGCTGCTGTTACTAGTATGAAATGCATCCCTTCATCTTTGGTAACACAGTTTTCCTCGAAGTCTGATTTCTCTAATATCGCTATAACCACATCAGGCTTCTTTGCTCACTATTTATTCGTAAGTCCTTTTCCATCCTCTTACTTCTAACCTATTGGTGTCTTTGTATCTTGAATGTGGCTCACGTAGACAGCGTGTAGTGTGGTCACTTAAAAAAAGCACCCTTCTAACGATGTCTGCTTTTAAATTGGATTGTTTGGCAAATTCACATTTAATACGATTACCGATATGGTAGGATTTAAGTCTGCCATTTTGCTATTCAGTTTTTGTTTGTCCCTTCTCTTTTCTTTGTTTTTGCTCAGCTTATTTGAGGCAAAATGCACGTATGGGAAGTTGCACACATTTAAGCGTACGGTTTCATGAGTTACGACAAAGGTGTCCACAACCAAAGCCGAGATACAGAACATTCCCATCGCTCTCACAGCTGCCCTTGTGCCTCCGTGCAGACAATGTCCTCCTCTACAGTCTGCCCCCACACAGCAAATTCAGCTTAGATTTTGCCTTTTCTGGAATTTCTGGGAATCACACAGTATGTCCATCCTTCTTTGTTGCTGACCGGTATTCCATTGCGTGCATGTACCGTAATTTAGGCTTAACCACTCACCTGCTATTGGACGTTTGGCTTGTTTCCAAACTGCGGTTATTGTTAATCAAGTTGATACGAAGATTCACGTACAAGTCTTTGCACACACATATATTTTTAATTCCCTTGTGTAAATAGCAGAAGTGGGATTTCTGGGTCACATGGTAAGCGTAAGTGTGACTGTATAAGAAACGGAAGCACTGTTTTCCGATGTGATCATGCCAATTTACAGTCCCACCAGTGACATGTGAACTTTCCATTCTGTCTGTATCCTCTTTTAGTCATCCTTATGTCTTCCGACTTTATTCCTCTTTTGCAAGTTCGAGCTGCCTATTCCAGGTTCTTTGCATTTGGATATACACTTTGGAATCAGCTTGTCCATTTCTGCAGTATCACGATTTTTACTGGGTTTGCAACGGATTTCTAGAATGGTGTGGTGGGAGTGTACATCTTAAGAATACAGGGCCTTGGGGCACCTGGGTGGCTCAGTCGATTAAGCGTCTGACTCTTGATTTCGGCTCAGGTCATGATCTCACGGTTTGTGAGACTGGGCCCAGAGTCGGGGTGTGCACTGACAGCTCGGAGCCTGCTTGGGATATTCCCTCTCTCTCTCTCTCTCTCTCCCTCCCTCTCTCGCTCCCTCTCTCTCTCTCTGCCCCTCCCCTGCTCGTGCTCTCTCTGTCTCTTCCAAAATAAATAAATAAACGCTAAAAGAAAAAAGAATACAGGATCTTCCGCTCCACGCATAGGATGCGTTTCTCCATTTTTGTAAGCTTTCTTTCACTTATCAATAGTTTTTAGTGTTCACCGTGAAGGTTTTGCACATATGTTATTACATGTGTCCCCAAATACTTCATGTTTGGGGATGCTATTATAAATGGCAGTGATTTTTTAAAATGTCACTCTTCTTTTCTTTGTACATGACTTAGGGTTTTCTACGTAAACAAACATGTCATCTCTGAATAAAGATAATCCCATTTCTTTTTTTGCAGTCTGTGTCACTACTTTTATTCCTCTTTCTTGCCTAGTGCACCGCCTCGGATCTCCAGGACAGTGTTGAATGGAAGTGTTGAACGTCCATAGCTTGTTTCTCAAACTTTGCGGGCGAGGGAGCGGGGGCGGTGATTCTATCTTTCACCATTAAGTATCATGTTAGCTGTAGGATTTTTGTAGGTTCCCTTTATCAGATTAAGAACGTTTCCCTCTAGTCCTAGTTTTCCGAGAGTTCTTGTCATGAGTGGTTGTTGGATATTGTCTGATGCTTTTTTTCTGCGTCTATTGAAATGATCACATGTTTTTTCTCCTTTATTTTCTTAATATGACAGATGACACTGATTGACTTTTTTGTTTTTAATGAAAACCAATTCTTGGGATAAACCCCACTTGGCCACGATGGTATCATCCTCTTTGTATGTTGCTGGGTTGAATTTGCTAATATCGAATCAAGTTCTTTTGTGCGTGTGACTTCGTGAAGGATATTGCTCTGTGGTTTTCTTTTCTTGCAATGTCTTCATCTGGTTTTGGGGTTGTGTAATGCGGGCCTCACAAGATGATTTGGGAAATGTTTCTCCTCCTTTGCTTTCTGAAAGCATTTGTGTAGGATTGGTGATAGTTCTCCTTTAAGTATTTGGTGGTAGCCACTAGTAAAGCCACGGGGGCCTGGAGTTTTCGGCTCCATTGCTTTCATAGATGTAGGGATATTCGGGTCTTCTATTTCTTCTTGAGTCAGTTTTGGTAATTTGTGTCATTCAAGGAATTTGTCCATGTCATCTAAATTGGGAAACTTACCCACAAATATTGTTCCTAATATTCCCTGGTTACACTTTATTTTTCAAAATCAGTTTTATTGGTATTTTTAGAAAAAACATTTTTTTAACGTGTATTTATTTTTGAGACAGAGAGAGACAGAGCATGAACGGGGGAGGGTCAGAGAGAGGGAGACACAGAATGTGAAACAGGCTCCAGGCTCTGAGCTGTCAGCACAGAGCCCGACGCGGGGCTCGAACTCACGGACCGCGAGACCATGACCTGAGCCGAAGTCGGCCGCTCAACCGACTGAGCCACCCAGGCGCCCCTGGTATTTTTTTTTAAAGAAGCTTTCAGGGGCACCTGGGTGGCTCAGTCGGTTGAGCGTCCGACTTTGGCTCAGGTCACGATCTGGCAGTTGGTGAGTTCAGGCCCCACATGGGGCTCGCTGCTGTCAGCACAGTTCACTTCAGATCCTCTGTCCCCCTCTCCATGCCCCTCCCCCACATGCACTCTCTCAAAAATGAATAAAACCTTTAAAAAGTGGGGGAGAGGGCGCCTGAGTGGCTCAGTCGGTTAAGGGTCTGACTTCGGCTCAGGTCATGATCTCACGGTCCGTCCGTCGGTTCGAGCCCCGCATCGGACTCTGTGCTGCCGGCTCAGAGCCTGGAGCCTGGAGCCTGTTGCGGATTCTGTGTCCCCCCCTCTCTCTTTGCTCCTCCCCCACTCGCGCCCTGTCTCTCTCTGTGTCAAAAATAAACATTAAAACAGAAAAGAAAGAAAGGAAAAAAAAAGGCTTTCAGCTTCATGGATTTTCCTCTATTGTTTGTCCATTTAACGTTTTATTCATATCTGCTCTTAGCTTCATTATTTCTTTCCTACTATGTATTTAGGTTTTGATTTTATGTCTTCTTCACAAAGTGACCCCTCTATCGTTAGCAAACGTCCTCCATCCCGTCGTATTCCTTGTCCTGAAGTCTGTTCTGCCTGCTCTTAATATAGCTACTCAAACTTTCTTATTAGAAGACTTGCATGGTGTATCTTTGCCCATCTTTTTACTTTTACCGTATCTGTGTCTTCATAGAGCGCATTTCTTATGCGTAGCATATAGTTTTGCTTTGCCTTTTTATCCAGTCTGGCAATCTCCGTGTTTTAGTTGCCACGTTTAGACCATTTGGAATAAATGCAACGAGGGACATCGTTGAGTTTAAATCTACCACCCTGCTATTTATTTTCTATTTGCCCCATGTGTTCTGTGTTCCCCTCCCTGTCTTTTCGTGACGCCTTTCAGATTGAGTAATTTCTGGAAGTTCACTTTATCTCCGCTAGAGAAGTGTACATATTAAACCTAGGGTTCTAGGGATCCTAATATGTGTTTTACCTCATTATAGACCACCTTCAAGTAATTTCAAATCACTTTGCACGTAACGTAAGAACATTACAGCGGTACCCTTCCAACTACCCACTCGTGTCCTTTGTGCTATTGTTGTCATACCTTTTATTTCTATAGCAGTTATACACCCCACACCGTGTTGTCAATATTTTTGCTTTAGGTGGTTTGCGACGATTGAGAGACATTTTGAAGGGAGAAAAAAATGTTTACATTTACCCACATACTTTCCAATTCTGGAACCCTCTTCATTACTTCATGCAGGTCCAAGTTCCCACGTGGTATCATGCTTGCTTGTGGAGAACAGCCTTTAACATTTGTTGTAGTGCAGGTTTTCCGCTGACAACGAGTCAATCTCAGCTTTTATATGTCTGAAAAAGTCTTTATTTTGCTTCCTTTTTTCATTGAGGTAAAATCGAGATAACATAAAATAAACCATCTGAGAGTGAACAGTCGAGTGGCATTTAGCACATTCCCATGTAAAAGGGTTGCCGAGCAGGGCTGGCACAATGAAGAGAGCAGCTGGGGAAATCGGACAAGCTAGCCTTGGATAGGAGGGCAGGGCTCTCTTCCACCGAGGCAGGGAATAGGCAAGGGCGTTTGCTGCTGTGGGCCAGTCCGAAGATGTGATATGGGGCACGGAGCTGACAGACTTCTTGCCCGATGGTCAGAGAGGAGAGGAGAGGAGAGCAGAGGAGAGGAGAGGAGAGGAGAGGAGAGGAGAGGAGAGGAGGGAGAGCGTATCACAGAGGGCCTGGTAGGTCGCCGGGGGGACTTTGGCTTTGATGCTGAGTGAGATGGGAGGCACTGAAAGGTTCAGAGCGGGAGGAGGAGGGACCTGACTAGTGTCCTATCACTGCTCCTGAGTTGGGGCTCTGCTGGGTTGGTGAGGGTGAAATAAGGGGACCACTGCAGATAATTACGAGGTCTAGGGTCCTTATTCAGGTAGAAGCTTCTGAGGGACTGACTTTGATATCCTTACGGGAGGTGCATGCACCGTGGCTTCAAGGTCTGTGCACCTTGTCTTGGTGTGGGGTTACCGATTCCATTCTACTGGCCTCTACCTTACCGCTGGCCTCCTGAACCTAGCCTCACTCCCCCAATTCTGAGTCTTATGTTCTTAAGCTTGAAACCTGTCTCTTTTTGTTGTTGTTGTTGTTGTTGTCTCTGGACCTTCCCTCACCCCTGCTGCCTTGTGCAAATTGGAACTCCACACTTGGATCCTCATCTGACTCTGAGTTGGACTCTACAGGTGCAGGTTTCTGCGCATGGTTCCGGGCAGCTGGGGAATGAGACCCGAGTGTCGCTGTTCCTTCTGGAAGGGCTGGCCGACGCAGAGGAGTTGAGGCCCTTGCTCTTTGTGATCTTTCTGCTGGTCCACAGCGTGGCTGGGCATTGCCAGCCTTACTGTGATGGACTCCCGACTCCACGCTCCCATGTACGACTTCTTAGTCAACCTCTCACTGCTGGACACTGCCTATATCTCCAGCACGGGGCCTCAGGTGCTGGAACACCTGCTGGCAGCAGTGTGGACCGTGCCCTATCGTGCTTGTCTTCCCCAGATCTTCTTTCTCCACTTCCTGGCTCCCTGGGAGTGCTTCCTGCTCACAGCCATGGCCTATGACCGCTATGCAGCCATCGGCCGGCCACCGCACCACCTAGTCCTCATGGGCCGACGGACGGACCCGGGCAGGAATGGCTTCCACCTCCCGCCTGCTTGCCTTGGCCGATGCGTTCGCCCACACCGTCCTTGCAGCTCCACTGAGGTTCTGCGGGCCTCGCCTCATCACCCACTTCTCCTGTGGCCTCCCTCCACTGACCAGACTCTCTTGCTCAAGCACGTGGGCCACCGAACTTGCCCTGTTCGTCTTCAGTTTCGTGGTGGCTCTTGCACCCCGTGCCCCGGTTGCGATCGCCTGTGTACGTGTTGTGGCTGCGATTCTCAGGATTCACTCCGCTGAGGGCCGAAGAAAAGCCTTTTCCACCTGTGGTGCTCACACCACCGTGGTCTGCATTTTCTACATCGCTTCAGTCCTCTGCTACATCCTCCCCAGCTCTGCGTGCTCTGGCTTGCGGGACCGGGTGCTCTCTGTGCTGTACGTGGTCCTCACCCCCATGCTCAACCCCGTCATCTACAGCATGCGAAACAAGGAGGTGAAGAGGGCTTTGTTCAAGGCCCTCGGGAAAGAAAGTGCCTCCTAGGCACTGGTCACATCAAATCAACGAGGAGTGTCCCCGGCTCAGGAGTTTCTCACATCCGAATGTGCTCCCAGTGCTAGGTGCCTGTCAGTCTCCACCTGCTCCACACCCCACCCTCGTCGCACACTGGATGCCATATGGATCCCTCCCTGTACAATGTATTACACGAAGGCACCAATTTTGCTGTGGACCAGAGCCAGGCTGTGACGTTTGCATTGGACATGGCAAGGGGCATGGCCCTCGTACACACTCTAGAGCCCCTCATCCCACGACACGCACTCAGCAGCCGTAGTGTAATGATTGATGAGGACATGACTGCCCGAATCAGCACGGCCGACGTCAGGTTCTCCTTCCAATGCCCTGGGCGCAGGTATGCACCTGCCTGGGTGGCCCCTGAAGCTCTGCAGAAGAAGCCTGAAGATACAAACAGACGCTGAGCAGACATGGGGAGTTTTGCAGTGCTTCTGTGGGAACTGGCGACACGGGAGGTACCCTTTGCTGACCTCTCCAACACGGAGATTGGAATGAAGGTGGCAGTGGAAGGCCTTCGGCCTACCGTCCCACCGGGCATTTCCCCCCATGTGTGTAAGCTCATCAAGATCTTCTCCAGGGTGGGGCTGGCACATGCCAGTGCTTTGGGGGTGAATCCAATCACACAGGAGTTTGAAATTTCATGCACGTGATCCATTTGGTGAATCCTATTTTGGGTGCCAGGTTTCCCCCCATTTTCAGCAACGATCAAATATTTCTGTTGCTCTTTTTTTTTTTCTTTCCTTATTCTAAAACACTGTTTTCTATTTATGGAAGTAAAATATGGTCATTGCCTAGGTTGTGCAGTTACAGAAACTTACAAAGTGACCGAAAAAGAAAAAAATGCCCTCTATAACCTCACCACCGCGAGAGAACCTCACTGTAAATTTTGATGGTTTATTTCAGGTTTCTTTTTGCACTACAAATGTATGTGCACGGGCGCCTGGGTGGCTCAGCCGGTTGAGCGTCCGACTTCGGCTCAGGTCCTGATCTTGCGGTTCGTGAGTTCGGGTCCCGCGTCGGGCTCTGGTGCTGACAGCTCAGAGCCTGGAGCCTTGCTTTGGATTCTGTGTCCCCCTCTCTCTCCGCCCCACCCCTGCTGTGCTCTGTCTCTCTGTCTCTCTCTGTCTCTCTCTGTCTTTCAAAAAAAATGAATATACTTTAAAAAATTTTAAAAAACCAAATGTACGTGCATGCACATTTAAAGTAGGAAAGCAAAACTGGAATCATAGTGCACTTGCAGCTCCGAACGCTTAGATATTTAAATTTTTTTCCACTATAATGTATGTTTATTATAAAATCATTCACGCCTTACACAAAGGTGTGTTGTTAGAAAGTAAAAATTTCCCATAAACTCAGTGTCTGCAGTAACCATTATGATCAGTTTTACGTGTGTCCTCCCAGACTTTTTCCTAGGATATAGTCCTCTGCGTTTATAACGGTTTTTCTTTTGCTTGTTTGCATACATAGGATCATACCGATCAAGTAGGCAGTTGGTTAGACATGAGCCAGAGGCAAAGGCGGTGTTAAATAGGTGACACATTAGAAGCCTGAGGGCACAATGTCCTGACTTTGCGGCTGTTAACATCCTGGTCCTATGGCTTCCAACACCCCCAGGTTGACAGACCAAGGGCCACAGGTGCAGAACAGGGGCTCTCCTCTTCAACCTTGGCCTCAGGGTAACCTACAGCTTCATTACAATAGATTTCCATGGTTTTGTTTTCAACTCTCCCCGCCCAAGGGAAGATGGCCATGGACTCTTCTGGCCAGAACCTTGTGGGTGGGGCCAGAAAAACTCCCCCTCCCAACCGGTAGGAGGAGTTGCGCACATGATGGGAAGCACCCTCAGTGGGAGACCCCCCTAGCTGTGACCCATCCGGAACCTATGCAAACATACAGAGAAAAGACACCCCCAAACCCAGACACCTCTGGGCCTGTCCGCTCTGCCACCTGGAGAGTGCACTGTCCTGAATAAACTGCTTTGTGCTTGCTACTTTCCTTCCGGCTGTCCTTATTTGAGCGCAGATCCTCAAGGAAACGTTCCGTGGGGGATCCAAGAGTGGAAGCTTCCATTCACGCTGTGTAGACGCTCCCACTGGTAAACAATACCCTGTACCAAATTGGCTGTTTATAATCCTTATTCCAGGAGTCCCACGGTCCCGTCATTTGTACAATCTTCTACTGGGCTGTTTGTGTCTTTTACGGATTTATTTGCTAGGGGTCACTTGTGTTTTGAAGATACTCACTTTAGTTTGCCATTTGGGTTACTAATGTCTTCCTAACTTGTCTTTCCGTTTTATTTATGATCTTTTCTTCCATAACAGAGCTTAACACCTTTGTGTAATTAGACACTGGTGTTGGTTTATTTGTGGTTGTGGCTGTTTGCTTCTGGATTTTGCATCCTGCTCTGTTTACTGTTTGACTTAAGAATAAGGTCAAGACCGGCTTTCTTTTTCTTCTGACTCGAGTAACCCAAATAATTTCACCATTGTTCTTTACGTACTCTTTCAAGTTGGGTTGGACTCTGGCTTCTGGCTCTTCATTTTACATCTCTTTCTCCAGGCACAGCTCTGGCTTGGTCCCTTAGAACACTGCTTGTGTCCTGGCTGAGAAACCTTACGCTCCCATGAGGACATGGGACTTGTGCTCGACTTTGGACATCAACTTTGCAGCCACCCATCTGGGCCTTTCTCCCCATATCCTTCACTCTCCTACATAGTAGAATAATGCTCCCTCAGCCGCTAACCAGGTAATATGCCGTAATTACAGAAACCTGGATCAGTAGGTCATGGGGGAATGTACAGTTCCTACAAGATCGTGAACTCAATAACCTGAAAACTCTATCACCACTGAAACTAGGGTTGTGTATATTTAAACATATATAGAAATATATTTCAATTTCTTTTATTTCTTTTGAGAGAGCGCGCACACATGCACGTGAGCGGGGTGGGGGGGGGGAAGCAGAAAGAGAGAGAGAGAGAGAGAGAGAGAGAGAGAGAGAGAATCTCAAGATGGCTCCATGCTCAGCACAGGGCCCTATGCAGGGCTCGATGCCAAGAACTGTGAGATCATGACCTGAGCCAAAATCAAGAGTCAGACGCTTCACCAACTGAGCCACCCAGGTGCCCCTGTACAATCTTTTTAAACAAAACATTCATAGTAGTATTATTTACAATAGGTTTTTCTTAACGAAAGAAGAAAACCCCAAATGCTCCAGTATCCCCAGTGCAACAGTCCTCTAATCCACTGATGCCCTAACCTCTCTCTCTCTCTTCTCGTTCTTGTCCTCATGTTTCTCCCTGCACCCTTCGAAGGGCAATCCAAGCTGAGCCAATCAAATCTCTCTGTCGGCCGGTCTGTCTGTCTTCCTCTGTCTCTGTCTGTCCCTTCTCCCACACCAATCCCAACTTTCTCTACTGTATCCTTCAGGCCGTTTCCTCAGAGAGGCCATCCCAGATCACCTAGCCCAAATTTGCTGGGGAAACAAATGTGCAAGAAGAAATGAAGATGCAGGTTTAGACCCTGGTGAAGACGACACTTCAATTCAGCGGAGACATATGGATTAGTCAATAAATGACATTGAGACACCTGAGGAACCTTGGGGGGAAGGGGACAAAATTAGACCAATGTCATCTTTCACACCACAATAAATTCCTTGTGTGTTAACATTTCAAAGTACTAGAAGATGGCATGAGGGACAAATTTTATAATTTTACAGTGGGGATGGCTTTCCCTTGGACATAAACTACAAAAATCCTAATGACAATAACGTACCACTTGCATACATTAAAAAAAAAAAAAGAGGTTAGAGAGGGAGGGAGCCAAACATAAGAGACTCTTAAAAACTGAGAACAAACTGAGGGTTGATGGGGGGTGGGTGGGAGGGAGGGGAGGGTGTGTTATGCCCAGAATTCGTGATCCCCAAAGACCACCAGGGAGCCGAGTCCGATGCAAAAACAAAAGAACCTTTATTCGAGCTAGCTCGAGCTCAATCCCCTACCTGCACCGACGCAGCGGTGAGATACCAGGGAGAGAGAGGGAGTTTCAAAAGCACAAAGGTTTTATAGGGGTCTAGGGGCAGTTGGTGAGGTAATGGCTGTGGCCTCAGCCGATTGGCTGGGGAAGGGTCGGAGTCCTGTTACGCAGGTCGCTGGGCGTGTTTTGATCAGGAAGTTTGAACGGGTGAGCGGGAGGTTACTCAAGGGGAGGAGGCGCGGTCTGAGGTTTGTTTCTGTGATTTTCCCGGAAAAGGGGTCATGTCGGGGACATAGTCACTCAAGGTGGAGAACACAGAACAAGATGGAGTCGGCCGGCGTAAGCCCGCCCTTTCAGGTGGGTGATGGGTATTGAGGAGGGCCCGTCGGGATGAGCACTGGGTGTTGTACGGAAACCAATTTGACAATAAATCTCATATTTAAATACAAGGAAAAGTTAAAAACCCTCCAGTACAGAAAAGAACTATAAGCAAGAATTCAGTGAAGCAATGAGGAAGGAAGTATTTTCAATTACTTTGGCCAAGATTTGGTATCTTTTGTATATAAAGAGCATTCACCAGTCAATAAGTAAAATATGACTCTTCCAATTGAAAAATTAATCAACGAGGGCCGCCTGGGTGGCCCAGTCAGTTAAGCATCCGAGTCGGTTTCGGCTCAGGTCATGATCTCACGGTTGGTGGGTTCAAGCACTGCGTCGGGCTCTGCACTCACAGCGCAGGAACTGCTTGGGTTCTCTCTCTCTCTCTCTCTCTGCCCTCTCCCCTTGCTCTGACACAGTAGCTGAAAATACACTCAGATGCGGAAAAGTAGTTTTATTTTCTGCTGTAAGAACGCCCCTCCTCCAGCAATAGGGAAAAACAAGGCCCAAAGTCCAATACAAACAATTAGACCCCCGTAATAAAGCGGCAACCAGCATCGGAATGGACGCCCTAGGGAAGGGAGGGACGCTAGGTTACAATTAGCCCCTTTTGCCTGGCTCCGGCAATCTGAAAAACGGGGGCACGAAGCGCTGCATGGTCCAAACCAACAGGGAAAGCTGGTCAAGACAGGAGGCGATGGAAATCTGGAGTTGGCCAGGGTCTTCGGCAGTCAGTCGGCTAAAAGTGAGGGAAAAAGAAAATCCAAATGAAATGTCATCACTCTTGCCCCTATCTCTCTGCCCCCCCTCAGGTGGCCGCAGGCTCAGGGTGCCACACCTACCTCTTTGGACCTAACCTTTGGTGTCTCCAATTCACTATTAGAATGACCCTCAGGAGATAGGCCCTAGCGACCTGACACCACCCCCCACGAGGGACCCGTTTGGAACTAACATAATTAGGACGTTGCCGAATACCGTGAACTCCTTCCGAACTGCCCCGACCTGGGGCTGGCCCTGTGTCGCCAGACACTGGTGGGCCACCTGTGCCTCCGTGGGTGACGGGAAAGGCATGGTGACGTAGCTGGTAGCCATTCGGTTAAGGCATCATCGAAAACCGATCGCGTCGGTGCCTCAGGCGTCCTGACCACTCCGAGGCCTGCTTTCCCCACGGCCACTCTCCCCCCTCTCCATCCTCTCAGGTCCGCTCCCCTCCTTCCCGGTCCATCAGGCCGCCTCTCCCCGCCACCCCTCCCGGCCACCCCTGGCCCATCCGCCCCCCCCCCCCCCGGGCCGGTCCCTCCGGTGCCCCGGTCCCCCCTCCCCTCCTTGCCCTGGACCCCCAGGCTGAACCCCCTCCCCTCCGCTCCCCACCCCGTCGCCTCCTCTAGGCCCATCGCCCCGGCCACCCGCCACTCGGCAAAGAGGATACAACTGCAGCGGCCGGCTCCCCGGCCCTCCGGCTGTGGGCCCGCCGTGCCCACCGGGTCCCGGCAAAGGGTGTCCGCCAAGCCCTGGCACGGCAGCTGCGCCCGGGACGGGAGCACATGGCGCCTGCGCGACCCGCGGGGCCGCACCGGCCGCGGCACACTCCTCTCCCTCACCACCTCCGCCGGGGCCCTCGTGGCCTCCGGGGCCATCTGGGACACCGGGGTCTCCCGGGCCACGCTGACCCTCGGGACCGCCGGCCCCACCGCCTGCGCCTCGATCTGTGGCCTCCATGGTTCCCCGGCCTGGACTTCGGCTGAACCGCCGAGGGAACGAACGAACGAACGAACGAACGAGGCTCCCTCGGGAAGCGGGTGACGTCACCTGCGCTCCCCGCGCACCTGCGCAAACCGGCCCGAGGCTAATGCCCAGAATCCCCTCCTGTAGGCCACTGGCACGTGACTGTTTCCGGCCCGGCCCGCCCCTCCCCCCAAGCGTGTGTCTGCGCAGGCGCCAGCCGGGCGCACGTGCGCGCAGCCAACTGACCGCCGCCCGCCCGGGTCCCGGGCGTCGAGGCGTGGGCCGCGCTCAGGCGCTTCTGGGCAGCACCGTGCCTGTCCCTGTCTGTGGGCTCCCCGTACGGCTCGGGTCTGCGTGTGCCGGGACCCGTCCCCGGGGGCGGGGGGGTGGGGGGGGGTGGCCGAAGCGGGATGCCGAGCAGGGGCCACTCCCAGGCCCTGCCTGTCCTCAGGGAACACGCCCCGCGCGGCCCCTAGGGGAGCTGGAATGGACGGGCCTCGCTCCCTCACCACTTCTCGGTCCCGGGCACCGTCAGTCCCCTAGTGCCTGCCAGCCTGGGGGAGGGTACACCGCCGAGGGTGCGACCGGCCTCCGGCCTGGGGCTCCCGGGCTCCCGCCTCCCACACCGCAATGGCTGCGGGCTTGGGCCGGGGGCCCCGGGGCCCAGGGGTCCCAGCTGGCCCCGAGGACAGCGGCACGGGGGAGCACCGCCCCGGCGACAGCTCCCCCGTCGCCTTGCCCTCTGCTGCGGCAGCCTTGACGGGCTGTCCCTCCCCCAGGAACAAAGTCTTGCGGCTCTCGGGGGGGGGGGGGGGTGGGGGGTGGGGGGTGGGGGGTTGGACGTGCCAGGGGCCCTCAACTGGGAGGTGACCCTGTGTCTGCCGGCCTGCTGGGTGCTGGCCTACTTCTGTGTCTGCAAGGGGGTCAAGTCAACAGGAAAGGTACAGCTGGAGGCGGGCGGGGTCGGGGTGGGTGATGATGGCAGGGGTGGGGGCAGCATGGCCGGTGGGGAGAAGGGGTGTCTCCGCGGGGGGGGGGGGGGGGGCGAGGTGACCGGGCCAGGGCCTGAGGCAGGGGCAGGTCCTTGAACCCAGCCCGGTGGATTTCCCACGCGTGCCCGGGTAGTCCTCCGCAATCTCCAAACTCCAGCCCAGCCGCCTTCCATCCTGAGGGGACAGGCCCAGGCGACAGCCAGCTGAACTTGCCTGTGTCGGGCATCCCCGCCCCGGTCTCCCTCTCTTCCTCACTCACTACTTCCTCACTCTCTGCTTTGCGGCCAGCCTGGGGGGACCCAGTCCGTGGCCGTCCCTTGCCTACCTGTCCTGCTCTGCTGAGGGTGGGAGGGAGGCAGAGGTCTTCGCGGTCACCTCGCTGTCGCCTCTGTCTCCGGCCGGCCCAGTCCACTCCGGCCTGCCCAGGACCCTGCCCCTGTGCAGAGAACCACCTGCAGTCAGAGGCACGGGAGGCATGGGACCTGCCTCCAGGCCGATGTCCTGCTCCCCACCCGGGGAAGGTCCTGCCTCCGCCCTCCCTCTACAGCTGACCTGTCATTGCAGGGGCGGCCGATGGCCAGCTGAGCACCCCGCTTCCTTCGGGAGGAGCCCAGGCTCTGAGGAGTAGAAGGGGGGGCTGCAGGCTGGCCTCCCGCTTGACCTCGGAGCGGACCGTACCACAGTGGGGGGAGTGTGGCCCGCCTGCCCCCCTGCTGAGGCTGGGGGCCCCTAAGTGGGGAGGCGGGGCCGCAGGGCCCCTTCTGAGCAGGTCCCCCCGCCCCCCGCCCGCCCCAGATCGTGTACTTCACGGCTACCTTCCCCTGCGTGGTCCTCGTCGTGCTGTTGGTGCGGGGAGTGCTGCTGCCCGGCGCCCTGGATGGCATCATCTACTCTCTCAAGCCTGACTTGTGGAAGCACTCGCTGGGTCGTGAGTGCCGGCACCACGTGGGGCGTAGAGATCACGCACACAAGGACGTCAAAGAATTGAAAACGCTGAAGGTCATGTAAAGTCATTCTGAACCTTTTGGGGGAGAAATACACAAAAAAGAAGTGGGGACCACCCTCAATCCCACCACACAGAGATACGAGGTATTTACACTTCAGGCTACCGTTGCCGGATTTCCGTGCACATATACAGTAGCTTCCTAAGTTGGGATTTTAGTGATTTCCCTTTTGCATCGTGGTTTTTCCTATGCGACCGCATCCCTGTTCTCCACGGCCACTAACTACTTTAGCTCCAGTCGCCATCCCTTCCCTCCTTGCCTCCTACTGGCAGGCTTGCCCCCCGGCGGGAGCCCCTTCGTGACCTTCCCAGACCGCCGATCTGATCCGCACCTGTGCTCAGTCGCCCCCTCCAAAGGCCGCTTTGGTGTGTCCACCTGTACCGGGGAAGGGGAAGGGGACGGGGTGCGGGGCCGTGTCCGTCTGGGCTGTGGCCCATCTCCCTCCACGAACTGCTGCGAGGTCGTGGAGCCCCACGTGCTGGGGACACTGAGCCCAAGGAAGAGACAGGGCCCTCTGGACAACAGGCCGTGGTGTCTGGCGGCCTCCCACGAGGTCTGGGGAGGGGCTAGGGGTGTGGGGAGGGGGTGGAGCTGAGGTAGGACTGGTTTGCGTGGGTGCAGTGGGGTCACACGTCACAGCGCGTGGTGACGATTGGTGAGGGAGCAGCTGCTGGAGAGGCAGCAGCTGCTGGAGAGGCGGCCGAAGGCGGGGTCTCTGGGAGCCCAGGGCAGACCTGGCTTCGGGGCAGGGGCGCGGGAGGCAGTCCCGGGCCCGGGCCCGGGAGGAGCACAGGGGGGTCTGTTTGCTCAGGTGCTCCTGGGAGCCCCCTTGCTTTGGATGCTTGGGGGCGGAGCCTTAGGAGGGAGCCCTCGTTGGCCAGGAGGACAAGGGTGGGGTGGGGGGGGTAGTCTCTAGGGGCTCCTGGCCGAGCTGGCTGGGCGGGAACCAGGCAGGCGCCCAAGGGAATGGCCGGGAGGTGGGGGTGGGGAAATGTTGGCCTTGGCGCTCCCGGGAGGCCGGGGTGACTTGCGTGGGCTTTATGAGGAAGCGCTCATAGTCTAGGTAAGCCAGGGGGTCTCCCAGGGCCCAAGGGCGGAAAGGCCGGCTGGGCGGGGACCGGCCGCAGGCTGGCGGCCTCACTAGGAACCCTAGGAGCCCGTTGGCGCAGGCGCCTGGGGGGTGGCGTCGAGCTGTGATAGGCGGGGCTTCCGCAGCCAGGGTCCCAGAGAGCCTGGGACAGCGTCGCTTTGGCGGGAACCGGCCACGCGCCCGGCAGCCTCCCGACGGCCCGTTTGCGCGTGCGCGGGGAGGGCGGGGTCGGCGCGCGGGGCGGAGCTTCGGGAAGGAGCCGCAGCGCCTCAGCCGCCCGCGGACTGGGCGCGCGGCTGGACCTGTGTTCAGGGGACTGGACCTGAGGCGGAGCCTGACGACCATGGAGGCGGCAGACGCAGCCGCAGGCGGCGAGGCGGGCGGCGCCGACAACGCCCGGGACGGCCAGGGGGGCCAGGAGGGCCAGGAGGGCCAGGAGGGCCAGGAGGGCCAGGGAGGCGGCCGAGGCCGCCGCGGGCACGGTCATGGCCTCGGAGGCGCGGACGCGGAGGCCGCGGTCGCCGGCGAGGCTCCGCGTGTCCCGCGACCACGGCACGCCCCGGGGCCAGGCGGAGATGCCCTCTCCATGGCCGGAAGGCCGGAAACCCGAACACACATATTGTATCCTAGCCGAGGGGACGGCGGGGCATGGGCAGGGGGCGGAAAGGGAGAGGAGCCGCGGTAACCTGCGGGGCGTGGGGCAAAGATCTGAGAGCAGGGTGGTCCAGGGGTGGCTGGAGAGAGGTGGGGGAGGAGGAAGGAAGGAAGGAGAGCAGGGGGGAAACGGGTTCCCGGGGGCGGTGGGCGGACACGGGCCTGGTAACGGGGTGGCCGCGAGCCATTAGGGCCGGGAGTGGGTGGCCTCGTCAGGGTGGCCTGAGAAGGGGGCTCAGGCCCTAAGCGAGTAGGGGTGGTACCTTAACCGAATCTGCACCCAGCGCCCTCGGCGTGCCTTTCCCGTCCCAGTTGGAGGCGGAGATCGCCTGTGCGTCTTTCGCCCCATATCGGGAACCGTATGGATGCCTTGTGGAGCAGCAGCTCACGGTGTTCGGCAGCGTCCTGGCCATGTTAGTTCTGGAAGGGCCGGGGTCGGGGTGGCTGCAGGTGGCGGGTCCAGTCTCCACGGGGGGTCGGGGGGGGGCGCTCTCTGCTGGATCGTCGAGGGCTAGGTGCGGGCCAGGGCCCGCAGGCTCTAACACCTGCACCTGCGGGTAGGGGGGTCGCTCCTGGGGGCGGGGAAGGGTGCAAGGGATGGGTACCTGGGCGGGGAGGGGAGCTGAGCGAGGAAGGGGAGCATCCACCACCTCCAACTTGATTGCCTTTTCTCCTCTCTCAGCCGCTGGAGAGCTGAAAACCCTTTCCTCCTCCGAATTTCCATCATCAACTTTCTTGACCAGCTTTCCCTGGTGATTCGGACCATGCAGCGCTTCCGGTTCCCGGTTCCCGCTAAGCCTGCGCTGGCGAAAGGGGGCTAAGGTCTAGCCTCGTGTCCCCCGTCTGGCGTCTGGGCGGTCCGTCCTTCCTAGGCTAGTGATTCCTGCACTAGCTGCCACCTGAGGTTGGGGGCCTGCCTGGTCTTCTGAGGGCCATGAGGGCCCTTGGGCCCTCATGGTCCCCTTGTTTTGTTTGCCATTTGAATGTTTGCTACTGCAGAGAATAAAACTGAGCTTTGCTATTCCGTGTTCCTTCTCAGTTGTGGCACCCCCGGATAGTCTTCCCTTTGTCCTCAGGTGGGGGGCGGGGCGGGGCGGGGCGGCTTCTGGGATGTCGACGTGCAAGTCGCCGAAGGTGATAGAAGGCAGTCTGGGGACTGGCAGAACCCACGTGCGTCCTGTCCTTCGGTATCAAGGACTCTCAACATGTGGGAATATGCCCATCGTTTGCACGTTTCGCATTACTCCTGACGTCTTTCATCTAATGTGAACTTTTTATCCAAACTCTTCAAGTATCACAGAAACCTCTTGAAACTCTTGTTGACACCCAAGGAACACCATTTTTCTTTATTTTTAATTTATTTAAAGATTTTAGTTTTATGTAATCTTTACATCCATTGTGGGGCTCGAACTCACACCCTCCAGATCGAGAGTCGCTCACTCCGCCGACTGAGTCTGCCGGGCACTCCCAGGGAACACAGTTTAGAAGACTGATACGATTTTTGTTTAAAAGCATTCGAGTTAAAAATCTCACATCCTAGCGATGACCACAGTTAGTCGATTAGCATCTTGGCGAATATTATTCTAGGCGTCGTTCTATGAATACATGCATATGAGTATATATGTCTAAGTTTATGCAAAGACACACACACACACACACACACATGCAGGTACCCAATTTTACTTTAATGGTCATCACCCTGAACCCTTCCTATATGAAGCAAAAGCAACTGGGATCTAATGAGTGTCAACTCCCCTGCTCCCGCTGTCTTCCCCCCACCCCTGCCCTTACTTTGAGTTCTGTCTTCTCTGTATGGTTCTTCTTTGCTTCTGGGGAAGCAAGAAGTAAGTTACACAGAGAGCTTCACCAGCCCCAGCAACCCTTGGTGACTGTACATCCCTCGATCTCTTTTGCCCTCACTACCCCACGTTGGAAATCCCTCGAAAAGCACCATACACTTTTATTTCGGCCAATGACGAAGGTTGCATGCTTTCCCAGATTGCCTCTGCTCTAATACTGACAGACGTGTTTCCAACGCATGCTCACAGAAACCAGGAGCCATGGCGAGAGGCAGCCTAAGTGTCGTCTCAGGATTCCTCCTCCTGGGGCTGTCACAGGTGCCTGGGCATCAGCCCCTCCTCAGTCTGTTCCTATCCGTGTACCTGGTCGCCGTGGTGGGGAACCTGCCCGTCAGCGTGGCCACCAGTGATGCCACACCCCGCCACCACACCCACCTCACATTCTTCATAGCCACGCAGCTCTGCATCAACCTCTGCTTCGCCTCTACCGCTGTATCCAGAATGCTGGTCCAAGCGCTGGTCAAAGTCTGTGCATCGGACACACAGCAACCTTAAATTATTTCATGAATAGAAAACATTACAAATAGGGGAGCCCGGGTGGTTCAGTCGGTTAAGAATCCGATTCTTGATTTCGGCTCAGGTCACGACCTCACGGGGTTGGTGAGTTTGAGCCCCGCTTCGGGCTCTGCACTGACAGTACAGGGCCTGCTTGGGATTCTCTCTCTCCTCCTCTCCCTGCCCCTCCTGCACTCTCGACCTCTCAGAATAAAGAAATAAACTTCAAAGAAGAAAATACTGCAAATCGATGAACCAAGTATTTAACTCAAGAAAGTAGGGAAACCACAGCAGCAACACAGAAACAAAACAAAGAAGGGGGAGAAAACAAGTAACAAGAAAGCACTAAGCATTCCAACCCCATTTAGAATAGGTCAATGGAACCAAGATCTGAGTCTTTAAACAGACCAACAGTACAGGTACAGAAAAAAGGAAAAGGAAAACCAAATAGACGACATAACAAATGATAAGAATATGTAACAACAGATTTAAATATATGGAGGAGAATGTTAAAATTCAAAGATACTCTGTATGGTTTTATGACAGTTACACAATTTAGAGATGATGGGCAATTTTGTAGGAAAGAATGAAAAATAATCATGTTAACTCAAGAGGAGATAGAAAACCACACCGATCACTCAGTAAACAAAGCAATCGAATCAAAGATCTGCTTCGCCAGAAGGCAGTCCCGACACAGTCTATCAGGTTAACATCACCACTGACGTACCGACGCCTTGAGCGCAAGTTGGTACACAAGGAGAAAAGTTTTTTCGAGTGATAAGGACACCCATTTTAAAGCAGTCTGGGCAATCTTGTACGTACTGCCGAGCACTAGGGGCATTCTGCTAACATCAGGAGTAAGAAAGGGATCCCCGCTACCACAAGTGTCATTTAACAGTTTGTCAAAATCCTAGCCAATACCAAAGCAGCAGATAGATGTAGCAAGTATCAGTATCAGAAAGGAAAGGACGGGACAAGGAGCACCTGGGTGGCTCAGTCAATAAAGCAACCAAGTCTTTATTTCAGCTCAGGTCATGATCTCACGGTTCACGAGAGCAAGCCCTGCATCCGTCTCTTTGCTGACAGCGTGGAGCCTGCTTGAGATTCTGTCTGTCTCTCCGTCTGTCTCTCTCTCTGCCCCAACCCTGTTCACACTCTCTGTCTCTCTCAAAATGAATAAATACAACTTTAAAAAAACTTTTTTAAGCAACAACCAACTGAGCCAACCAGGCGCCCCGAAATTATTTTTGATACAAAAAGAAAATACCTTAGTTTGAGGTAGCAGCATCTAAGGGTGGTTGTTGTTGTTGTTGTTGTTCTCCCTGAGAATGAGGAGCTGGTGGCTCAGTCGGTAAGAGTCCGATTTCGCCTTGGGTCATGATCTCATGGCTTGTGGGTGCGAACCCCACGTCGGGCTCTGTGCTGACAACTCAGAACCTGGAGCCTGCTTCGGATTCTGTGTCTCCCTCTCTCTCTGCCCCTTCTCTGCTCGCACTCTGCCTCTCTCTCTTTCTCTCAAAAATAAATAAACATGAATCAAAGATTTAAAAATGATAAAAAAGAATGTTTACTTTAAGGAAGGGTCGAAAAGTATATTATTTGTAACTATGATTGTTTTTCCTAGAAAATTCATAAGAATCAACTGAATATGAAAGCTAAAAGGAATATTCAATAAATTAATCAAAATCAGAAATGGAAAAATCACTAATATACCTCCATTCCAGGAAGAAAAGGTCCAACTGGAAGTGTCAATAGAAAACTATCCCACACTCAACGAGCACAAGAACGTAAAATTGCCTGAGGAAGAAAGGAGAGGAGCCTGTGGAGAAACAAACTGCAGAGCTCTGCTGAGGGACACAAATGAAAACATGGACAAAGGAAGAGACGTAACTTTTTTGGAGGACAAGATTCAGCATTACGAAGAAGTCAGTTCTCTTCAAATTAACCTATATATTCAAGGCAATTAGAGACCTAATAAAACATTAAACTTTTTTAACGCGTATTTATCTTTGAGAGAAAGAGAGAGGCAGAGCGTGAGTGTGGCAGGAGCAGAGAGAGAGGGAGACACAGAATCCGAAGCAGGCTCCAGGCTCTGAGCTGTCAGCACAGAGCCTGTCGCGAGGCTTGAACCCATGAACGGTGACATCATGACCTGAGCCGAAACCAGACCCTTGACCGACTGAGCCACCCAGGCGCCCCTAACACATGTTTTAATTGAGGAAAAAAGCTTCTACTGCTCATCTGGAAGAAGATTAAAGTGAGAAGAGCCACGAAATCTGTGAAAATGAACTGTGATCAGTGAGGATTACCCTACCAGTCATTAAAAGTAAAATAAGTTAAACAGAGGGGTATTGACAGATGAATCCACATCCAGCTTACAACTCATGAAACACAATAGAAAGTTCACAAACATACCTCGTTGTAGGTAAGAACACATCAGCAGGCAAGTATTATCTAATAAATGGTACTGAGAAAACTACAGAATTGTTCCAAGAAAAGAGGCAAAAATAATGTCAGCTCTTCACAGCAAAATGATTCTTAGGTGGATAAAAGAGTTAGGTATAAAACACGAAACTATTTTTACTTTTAATGTATTACCTTTTTTGGAGAGAGAGAGAGAGCGTGTGTGTGAGGGAGAGAGAGCGAGAGAGAGAGAGAGAGAGAGAGAGAGAGAAAGAGAGAGTATGGGTGAGGGGCAGAGGTACAGAGAGAGAATCCCAAGCAGGCTCCATGCGCACCGCAGAGCCCACCCAACACGGGGCTCGATCCCATAAGCCGGGGATCGTGACCTGAGCCGAAAGCGAGAGTCAGATGCCCAAGTGACTGAGCCGCCCAGGTGCGCTGAAACTATTTTACAAATATTACACTGATAATATACTCTCAAGATGAAGTGAAACTTCTTAATCAAAAAGGCATTGGAAGAGATCCCAAATGAAAAAGGATAGATGTATCGACATTAGAAAACCAGGACAACCTTTTGGGATGAGCACTGGGTGTTTTATGGGAACCAATTTGACAATAAATTTCATATATTGCAAAAAAATAAAAAAATAAAAAAATAAATGGTTAAGTGGTTAAAAAAAAAAAAGAAACCCAGGACAGTTGAAGAAAACATCTGCCATCTGTATAACAAAATATCAATATCCCCTTAATGTTTGTAAATGTTTATTTATTTTGAGAGAGAGAGAGAGACAGAGACAGAGAGAGCGGGGGAAGGGCAGGGACAGAGGGAGAGAGAGAATCCCGAGCAGGCTCCATGCTGTGAGTGTGGAGCCCCAAGCAGGGCTCCATCTCGCGAACTGTGACATCATGACCTGAGCCGACATCAAGAGTCGGACGTTTGACTGACTGAACCGCCCAGGTGCCCCAATATCCCCTTAATTTTTAAAAGCTTCTTGTATAAGTTTTAAGCATCCAACCTATGAAAATAGAAAACCATAATGAACCAAGACATGAGAAGACAAGTCACAGAAGGAGAAACACAATGACTAATAAAAATATGAAATAAATCAGTCTCGTTAATCAACACACATGAACTGAGACAATCAAACGACCACTTTCATTGATCAAAACAGCAATGTGATACAGTGAGTCTTCCTATACTGTGGGATGAAATGCAACCGATAAACCTTTCTGCCTGCAATTGCCAAAAACGTGGAGACTTAACAATCCTGGGTGCCCTGCAATAAACTCTCTGGGAGAAATTCCTACAAGTGTCCTTTGGGCTCTAATAACATGAGCATTTACATTTTGATAGAGGATGTCGACATCATATAGGTATACAAATCTGCTTGCCCAGCAGCGTTGTAGGAGTGCTCGCCCTGCCCCACATCCGCACTGTGCGACGTGGTGGTCATGAACCACCCACGCTGCTAAGCACACGAACTCTGCTGAGACGTTAAGTGTAAAACGCACACGGAATTCTGAAAACAGTATGATTAGAACACACAATAGCTCAGTGCTTTGTTACTGACTACATGTTAAAATGATAGTATTTTGGATATGTTTGGGTTAAATAAAACATTTTGAAATTATTTTGTGCCAGCCTTCTTTTCGTCTCCCTTAATAGGTTTCCAAAGTTTTCCTCCGGCACGTTTTCTTAAGTTTATGCCTGAGTATGTCATAGCATTTACTCTTATTGTGAATGATGTTTCGTTGACCCTTACTAGTTATTGCCTTATTTACGAAGGCTCTTGTTTTTGCATATCCATTATATAGGGGGCCACTTTACTGAATTCTCTTATTTCTAATAGTTTCTCAGGTGGATCACCTCGTGTTTTTCAGGCAAGCAGTTACAGCATCTTCAAATGATGAGAAATTTACCTCCGTCTTTTAGACCTTTATACTTACATCTTTTTTTACCTGTCTGACGTCACTGTCTACTCACACAATAGTGTAAAATGATAGTGGTGAGAAAGGGTATCTTTGCTTTGAGCCAGACTGGAGTGGGGATGCTTCTAGTGTTCTTTTGGATTTTGAGTTGTTGCTAGAGATATGTCATGTAAGGGAACAATTCCCTTCATCTGACTAGACCAAAGTGTTTAATAAAGCAAAAAGAACATTTGATTTTGTTAGACACGTCTATACCTGTGGAAAACCGGTGATATGATTTTTCACTTTGGAGCGATTAATATGGTGTACTATTTGCACTGATTTTCTAATAGGGAACCGTCCTTACATTCCTCCAAGAAATCCCCCTTAGTCAAATTTTAATTTATTTTTATTGAAGTGTAGTTGACATATAACCTCATACTAGTTTCAGACGTACAAATACTAATTCAACGTTTATATACGTTAGGAAGTGATGGCGATGGTAAGTCTAGCTACCGCCTGTCACCATACAAAGTTGTTACAGTACTATTAACTACATTCCCTAGGCTGCACATTGCGTCCCTGTGTCTTATTTATTTTATGACTGGAAGTTTTGTACCCCTTAATCCCCCTCCCCTACTTTGCCCATGCCCCCCCCCCCGACCCTCCCTTCTGTCAACCACCAGATTACTCTCTGTATCTAAGACTCCATTCCTGTTTGGTTTGGTTTGGTTTTTTAGATTCCACATAAAAGTGAAATCATATGGTATTCGTCTTTGTGCGACTTATTTCACTTAGCAGAGTATCCTCTAGATCCATCCATGTTGCCACAAATGCAAACAGAGCTCGTTTTTATCGCTGAGTAATATTTGTGTGTGTGTGTGTGTGTGTGTGTGTGTGTGCATGCGTGCATGCGAGTGTGTGTGCATGTGACAGTATGTGTGTGTGTGTGCGTGTGTGGCATCTGCTCTGTCATTTCATCGACTGGCGGACACTTAGCTCGTTTCCCTGTCTTGGCTATTATCGTAGATAACGCTTCGGTGAACACAGGGGCACATACAACTTTTTGAATTACTGTTTTCATTTTCTTCAGGCAAATACCCAGAAGTGGAATTGCCTGATTGTAAGCTAGTTCTATTTTTTGTTATTTGAGAGAGAGTGAGAGAGAGACAGAGAGAGCAAGGGGCAGAGGGAGAGAAAGAATCTTCAGCAGGCTCTCCGCACAGTGCAGAGCCCGACTCGGGGCTCCCTCCCACGACCCGTGAGGTCACGACCAGAGCCAAAATCAAGAGTCAGAGGCTTAACTGACCGAGTCACCCAGGAGCCCCAAGGGAGTTCTGTTTTTAATTTCTGGAGGAACCTCCACACCATTTCCCATCGAAGCTGCACCATTTTGCATTTCCACCTCATATTTTAATTTTAAAATGAGCCACTGCATTCTGTTTGGCATTATTTCATTTACCAGGTGGTTTGTTGTTGTTGTTGTTGTTGTTGTTAATTTAACTAATGTGTTCTTGGAGAGGGAGAAAGCGGGAGCAGGGGAAGGGCAGAGAGAGGGAGACAGAGGAATCCCAAACAGGCTCCACACTACCAGCGCAGAGCCCAACGTGGGGCTTGAACTCACAAACAACGAGATCAGGACCTGAGCCGAAGTCGAACGCTTAACCGACTGAGCCGCCCTGGTGCCCCTAGCAGATTTGTATTCATGTTCCCCAGTAAGAATCATCCATAGTTTCCTATTTGGTACTATCTCTATTGGTATCAATCCTCTATAACCAAAATGTGGAAGTTTTACTTTTTTATGCCTTCGAATACTAGAAATAGCACTGGCATCGTCTGCACCTTAAAGGTTTGCTTGCTTTCCCCTCTAATGTCAGTTGACCTAGTGTGTGTGTGTGTTTAAGTTTATTTATTTTCATAGAGAGAGCGCAAGCGTGAGGGGTGGAGCGGCAGAGAGAGGGAGAGACAGAATCCCAAGCAGTCTCCGCCTTGTCAGCACGGAACCTGCCATGGGGCTTGAACCCACGAACCATAAGATCATGATCTGAGCCGAAGTCAAGAATTGGACACCTAACTGACTGAGTCACCCAGTTGCCCCTTGAATAAGAATTTTAAATAGCTGATTTGGTACATGGTATAATCCTGTTTATGCAAATAAAATACGTAGAAGCAACTTAACATATCCTAAGGAAAATTCTGGAAGAATATACTCACACTGTTCATGGTGGCTAGTGCAGGAACTGAGACCATTAGAAATCTTTGCCTCCTAACTTAGGCGTTTGTGTAAGGGCTGTATGTCTTTTAGAGTAAGCATACGCTATCCTTGTAGGAAAGATGAAAAGTTTAGACAAATCCAAAATTGTAAATACGTTATGATTCCAGTACTGTTTCCCTGCTTTAAATATGCATGTACATACAATTGTCACTTAAGAAGAAACCTGAGGGAAACCATTGAAATGTTCACAGTGGCTCTCTCCGGTGGTGACATTAGGGAGGGTATTTTTTGGTCATTTTCTAACTTTCTGTAATTCTTCGACTTGTCCACTGACCACGTTTTGCTTCCATAGACTCTAAACAAAATCCAAAAAACCCCACAACATTTTATAACCAAAAATGCAACAAAATATTCCATCTTTGATGTAATGGGGGAAGAATCTGGCACAGAAAACAGGATTCACAAAATGGACCATCTACACTAATTTTCTCAAAGTAAGCGCTACACTCAACATGGGGCTTCAACGCTTGAGATCACGAATCACATGCTGTACTGACTAAGCTAGCCAGGTGCTCTCCCT
Organism: Panthera pardus; assembly: GCF_024362965.1. Lineage (NCBI taxonomy): Eukaryota > Metazoa > Chordata > Mammalia > Carnivora > Felidae > Panthera > Panthera pardus. The sequence continues at coordinate 40,010 of NW_026526901.1, forward strand.
CACCCTGGTCTACACTAAATTCCAAACTCCTCAGTAAGTGGATTCACCACAAAGCATCAGGCATGTGTCGGCTTCACTGTGAAGGAGTGCAGCTTGCATTTAATTTGACATATCCCCAATCCTCCGCTGTCTGCACCCTGAGCCACGCAGAGACCCACTGCAAGAGGCGGGCTTCACGGGGTGCCTGGGGGGCTCAGTCAGTTGAGCATCCGACCTCAGTTCAGGTCGCGATCACGTAGTTCATGCATTCGAGCCCCGCGCACGGCTCTGTGCTGACACCTCTGAACCTAGAGCCTGCTTCGGATTCTGCGTCTCCCTCTCTCTGCCCTTCCTCTGCTCACACTCTGTCTCTGTGTCTGTCTCTGTCTCTCTCTCAAAACTAAAGAAACATTAAAAATTTATAATTGTTTTTAGCTTATACATAGAAAAGGACCATAAGCCAAGTTAAAATGAAGCCATGGGGAGGAAAAGTATTTCCAATCATGATAAAGATTTGATACCCTGAACACTTAAAGGACACTTACCAGTCAGTGTGAAAAGAGTGACTGTCCTGAATAGAAAACAGGCAAGGATACGCATGGACAGTTCTCAGGAGAGATGCCACTGGCCAAATGTCTAATCGCATCACATTCAAAAGGAAACTGGAAGACACCAATATGGTTTTGGTCGCTATGCATTTGGTTTTACGAAGGTGTAAAAGACTGAACATATCCTGTCTGGGGTGGGACGCAGGGAAATGGACTCTTTTATCTACAACCGACGCGAGCTTCTGGGGGTGCACTTTGGCAACATGCACCAAACACTTTAAAGAGGGCTTACCCTCTGACCTGACAAGTCCCCTTCTCAAAATCTATGGAACAGAAGCAAATGTACCGGGACATTCGTTTCAGCACCGCTTACAGGACTGAAAGAGGAGAAACAATGACAAGGTCTACCCGCATGGATGGGTTGGAGTAGCTGAAGAATACACGTTTGTGGATCGTGGTGCAGCTCCACTGCCCACACCCTGCCCCCGCGTGTTCGCGTAGAGAAGCTTTACAAGCACAAACAGGTGTTGGGGGGGGGGCTACGAGAATAAAGCCCCTCTGAAGAAGGAGAAGAGGCAGCAGGGGCAGCAGTGGACGCAGAAGCGGCAGCGAGCGGGCCTGTTCCCTCTGTGGAGGGAGAGGAGGGGGAGATCCCTGGGGGATGAATGTCAGCTGAACCGATGGGACCCTTGAAGCCCGGGGTCTGGCGTGCACTGTATGTCCCCTGTACGACAGGCTCAAACAGATACAAGAGCTCTAAACTAAGATGACAGGTTTGCCAGGACCAGCCCTACCGCCGCCAAATAAAGCTCATAAGGTAAATCAATTCAAAACCCTGTGGAAAACATGGATTCTAACCCCCCAAATTACAGACTGTAAGTTACTGTTACACATTTAATATAATTTTTTTCACATTTATTTATTACTGAGAGACAGAGACAGAGCATGAGCATGAGCATGAGCATGGGAGGAGCGTAGAGAGGGGGAGACGCAGAATCCGAAGCAGGCTCCGGGCTCCCAGTTGTCAGCACAGAGCCAGACGGGGGCTTAACCTCACAAACCCTTGAGACCATGACCTGAGCCCGTCAGACGCTCAACCGACTGAGCCTGCCAGGCGGCCTTAATGCATCTTTCCTGCACTCATTCAATGTTTCTGAAGAGTTTGGATAAAAAGTTCACATTAGATGAACGACGTCAGGAGTAATGCGAAACGTGCAAACGATGGGCATATTCCCACATGTTGAGAGTCCTTGATACCGAAGGACAGGACGCACGTGGGTTCTGCCAGTCCCCAGACTGCCTTCTATCACCTTCGGCGACTTGCACGTCGACATCCCAGAAGCCGCCCCGCCCCGCCCCGCCCCCCACCTGAGGACAAAGGGAAGACTATCCGGGGGTGCCACAACTGAGAAGGAACACGGAATAGCAAAGCTCAGTTTTATTCTCTGCAGTAGCAAACATTCAAATGGCAAACAAAACAAGGGGACCATGAGGGCCCAAGGGCCCTCATGGCCCTCAGAAGACCAGGCAGGCCCCCAACCTCAGGTGGCAGCTAGTGCAGGAATCACTAGCCTAGGAAGGACGGACCGCCCAGACGCCAGACGGGGGACACGAGGCTAGACCTTAGCCCCCTTTCGCCAGCGCAGGCTTAGCGGGAACCGGGAACCGGAAGCGCTGCATGGTCCGAATCACCAGGGAAAGCTGGTCAAGAAAGTTGATGATGGAAATTCGGAGGAGGAAAGGGTTTTCAGCTCTCCAGCGGCTGAGAGAGGAGAAAAGGCAATCAAGTTGGAGGTGGTGGATGCTCCCCTTCCTCGCTCAGCTCCCCTCCCCGCCCAGGTACCCATCCCTTGCACCCTTCCCCGCCCCCAGGAGCGACCCCCCTACCCGCAGGTGCAGGTGTTAGAGCCTGCGGGCCCTGGCCCGCACCTAGCCCTCGACGATCCAGCAGAGAGCGCCCCCCCCCGACCCCCCGTGGAGACTGGACCCGCCACCTGCAGCCACCCCGACCCCGGCCCTTCCAGAACTAACATGGCCAGGACGCTGCCGAACACCGTGAGCTGCTGCTCCACAAGGCATCCATACGGTTCCCGATATGGGGCGAAAGACGCACAGGCGATCTCCGCCTCCAACTGGGACGGGAAAGGCACGCCGAGGGCGCTGGGTGCAGATTCGGTTAAGGTACCACCCCTACTCGCTTAGGGCCTGAGCCCCCTTCTCAGGCCACCCTGACGAGGCCACCCACTCCCGGCCCTAATGGCTCGCGGCCACCCCGTTACCAGGCCCGTGTCCGCCCACCGCCCCCGGGAACCCGTTTCCCCCCTGCTCTCCTTCCTTCCTTCCTCCTCCCCCACCTCTCTCCAGCCACCCCTGGACCACCCTGCTCTCAGATCTTTGCCCCACGCCCCGCAGGTTACCGCGGCTCCTCTCCCTTTCCGCCCCCTGCCCATGCCCCGCCGTCCCCTCGGCTAGGATACAATATGTGTGTTCGGGTTTCCGGCCTTCCGGCCATGGAGAGGGCATCTCCGCCTGGCCCCGGGGCGTGCCGTGGTCGCGGGACACGCGGAGCCTCGCCGGCGACCGCGGCCTCCGCGTCCGCGCCTCCGAGGCCATGACCGTGCCCGCGGCGGCCTCGGCCGCCTCCCTGGCCCTCCTGGCCCTCCTGGCCCTCCTGGCCCTCCTGGCCCCCCTGGCCGTCCCGGGCGTTGTCGGCGCCGCCCGCCTCGCCGCCTGCGGCTGCGTCTGCCGCCTCCATGGTCGTCAGGCTCCGCCTCAGGTCCAGTCCCCTGAACACAGGTCCAGCCGCGCGCCCAGTCCGCGGGCGGCTGAGGCGCTGCGGCTCCTTCCCGAAGCTCCGCCCCGCGCGCCGACCCCGCCCTCCCCGCGCACGCGCAAACGGGCCGTCGGGAGGCTGCCGGGCGCGTGGCCGGTTCCCGCCAAAGCGACGCTGTCCCAGGCTCTCTGGGACCCTGGCTGCGGAAGCCCCGCCTATCACAGCTCGACGCCACCCCCAGGCGCCTGCGCCAACGGGCTCCTAGGGTTCCTAGTGAGGCCGCCAGCCTGCGGCCGGTCCCCGCCCAGCCGGCCTTTCCGCCCTTGGGCCCTGGGAGACCCCCTGGCTTACCTAGACTATGAGCGCTTCCTCATAAAGCCCACGCAAGTCACCCCGGCCTCCCGGGAGCGCCAAGGCCAACATTTCCCCACCCCCACCTCCCGGCCATTCCCTTGGGCGCCTGCCTGGTTCCCGCCCAGCCAGCTCGGCCAGGAGCCCCTAGAGACTACCCCCCCCACCCCACCCTTGTCCTCCTGGCCAACGAGGGCTCCCTCCTAAGGCTCCGCCCCCAAGCATCCAAAGCAAGGGGGCTCCCAGGAGCACCTGAGCAAACAGACCCCCCTGTGCTCCTCCCGGGCCCGGGCCCGGGACTGCCTCCCGCGCCCCTGCCCCGAAGCCAGGTCTGCCCTGGGCTCCCAGAGACCCCGCCTTCGGCCGCCTCTCCAGCAGCTGCTGCCTCTCCAGCAGCTGCTCCCTCACCAATCGTCACCACGCGCTGTGACGTGTGACCCCACTGCACCCACGCAAACCAGTCCTACCTCAGCTCCACCCCCTCCCCACACCCCTAGCCCCTCCCCAGACCTCGTGGGAGGCCGCCAGACACCACGGCCTGTTGTCCAGAGGGCCCTGTCTCTTCCTTGGGCTCAGTGTCCCCAGCACGTGGGGCTCCACGACCTCGCAGCAGTTCGTGGAGGGAGATGGGCCACAGCCCAGACGGACACGGCCCCGCACCCCGTCCCCTTCCCCTTCCCCGGTACAGGTGGACACACCAAAGCGGCCTTTGGAGGGGGCGACTGAGCACAGGTGCGGATCAGATCGGCGGTCTGGGAAGGTCACGAAGGGGCTCCCGCCGGGGGGCAAGCCTGCCAGTAGGAGGCAAGGAGGGAAGGGATGGCGACTGGAGCTAAAGTAGTTAGTGGCCGTGGAGAACAGGGATGCGGTCGCATAGGAAAAACCACGATGCAAAAGGGAAATCACTAAAATCCCAACTTAGGAAGCTACTGTATATGTGCACGGAAATCCGGCAACGGTAGCCTGAAGTGTAAATACCTCGTATCTCTGTGTGGTGGGATTGAGGGTGGTCCCCACTTCTTTTTTGTGTATTTCTCCCCCAAAAGGTTCAGAATGACTTTACATGACCTTCAGCGTTTTCAATTCTTTGACGTCCTTGTGTGCGTGATCTCTACGCCCCACGTGGTGCCGGCACTCACGACCCAGCGAGTGCTTCCACAAGTCAGGCTTGAGAGAGTAGATGATGCCATCCAGGGCGCCGGGCAGCAGCACTCCCCGCGCCAACAGCACGACGAGGACCACGCAGGGGAAGGTAGCCGTGAAGTACACGATCTGGGGCGGGCGGGGGGCGGGGGGACCTGCTCAGAAGGGGCCCTGCGGCCCCGCCTCCCCACTTAGGGGCCCCCAGCCTCAGCAGGGGGGCAGGCGGGCCACACTCCCCCCACTGTGGTACGGTCCGCTCCGAGGTCAAGCGGGAGGCCAGCCTGCAGCCCCCCCTTCTACTCCTCAGAGCCTGGGCTCCTCCCGAAGGAAGCGGGGTGCTCAGCTGGCCATCGGCCGCCCCTGCAATGACAGGTCAGCTGTAGAGGGAGGGCGGAGGCAGGACCTTCCCCGGGTGGGGAGCAGGACATCGGCCTGGAGGCAGGTCCCATGCCTCCTGTGGTTCTCTGCACAGAGGCAGGGTCCTGGGCAGGCCGGAGTGGACTGGGCCGGCCGGAGACAGAGGCGACAGCGAGGTGACCGCGAAGACCTCTGCCTCCCTCCCACCCTCAGCAGAGCAGGACAGGTAGGCAAGGGACGGCCACGGACTGGGTCCCCCCAGGCTGGCCGCAAAGCAGAGAGTGAGGAAGTAGTGAGTGAGGAAGAGAGGGAGACCGGGGCGGGGATGCCCGACACAGGCAAGTTCAGCTGGCTGTCGCCTGGGCCTGTCCCCTCAGGACGGAAGGCGGCTGGGCTGGAGTTTGGAGGGTGGGGAGGACTGACTACGCAGGCATGTGTGGGAAATCCAGTGGCCCGGATTCAAGTTCCTGCCCCCTCCTCAGGCCCTGGCCTGGTCACCTCGGGTGGCGGGGTGCCCCCCCCCCCCAGCGGAGACACCCCTTCTCCCCACCGGCCATGCTGCCCCCACCCCTGCCATCATCACCCACCCCGACCCGCCCGCCTCCAGCTGTACCTTTCCTGTTGACTTGACCTCCTTGCAGACACAGAAGTAGGCCAGCACCCAGCAGGCCGGCAGACACAGGGTCACCTCCCAGTTGAGGGCCCCTGGCACGTCCAACCCCCCACCCCCCACCCCCCCCCCCCCCCCCGAGAGCCGCAAGACTTTGTTCCTGGGGGAGGGACAGCCCGTCAAGGCTGCCGCAGCAGAGGGCAAAGCGACGGGGGAGCTGTCGCCGGGGCGGTGCTCCCCCGTGCGCTGTCCTCGGGGCCAGCTGGGACCCCTGGGCCCCGGGGCCCCCGGCCCAAGCCCGCAGCCATTGCGGTGTGGGAGGCGGGAGCCCGGGAGCCCCAGGCCGGAGGCCGGTCGCACCCTCGGCGGTGTACCCTCCCCCAGGCTGGCAGGCACTAGGGGACTGACGGTGCCCGGGACCGAGAAGTGGTGAGGGAGCGAGGCCCGTCCATTCCAGCTCCCCTAGGGGCCGCGCGGGGCGTGTTCCCTGAGGACAGGCAGGGCCTGGGAGTGGCCCCTGCTCGGCATCCCGCTTCGGCCACCTCCCCCCACCCCCCCGCCCCCGGGGACGGGTCCCGGCACACGCAGACCCGAGCCGTACGGGGAGCCCACAGACAGGGACAGGCACGGTGCTGCCCAGAAGCGCCTGAGCGCGGCCCACGCCTCGACGCCCGGGACCCGGGCGGGCGGCGGTCAGTTGGCTGCGCGCACGTGCGCCCGGCTGGCGCCTGCGCAGACACACGCTTGGGGGGAGGGGCGGGCCGGGCCGGAAACAGTCACGTGCCAGTGGCCTACAGGAGGGGATTCTGGGCATTAGCCTCGGGCCGGTTTGCGCAGGTGCGCGGGGAGCGCAGGTGACGTCACCCGCTTCCCGAGGGAGCCTCGTTCGTTCGTTCGTTCGTTCGTTCCCTCGGCGGTTCAGCCGAAGTCCAGGCCGGGGAACCATGGAGGCCACAGATCGAGGCGCAGGCGGTGGGGCCGGCGGTCCCGAGGGTCAGCGTGGCCCGGGAGACCCCGGTGTCCCAGATGGCCCCGGAGGCCACGAGGGCCCCGGCGGAGGTGGTGAGGGAGAGGAGTGTGCCGCGGCCGGTGCGGCCCCGCGGGTCGCGCAGGCGCCATGTGCTCCCGTCCCGGGCGCAGCTGCCGTGCCAGGGCTTGGCGGACACCCTTTGCCGGGACCCGGTGGGCACGGCGGGCCCACAGCCGGAGGGCCGGGGAGCCGGCCGCTGCAGTTGTATCCTCTTTGCCGAGTGGCGGGTGGCCGGGGCGATGGGCCTAGAGGAGGCGACGGGGTGGGGAGCGGAGGGGAGGGGGTTCAGCCTGGGGGTCCAGGGCAAGGAGGGGAGGGGGGACCGGGGCACCGGAGGGACCGGCCCGGGGGGGGGGGGGGCGGATGGGCCAGGGGTGGCCGGGAGGGGTGGCGGGGAGAGGCGGCCTGATGGACCGGGAAGGAGGGGAGCGGACCTGAGAGGATGGAGAGGGGGGAGAGTGGCCGTGGGGAAAGCAGGCCTCGGAGTGGTCAGGACGCCTGAGGCACCGACGCGATCGGTTTTCGATGATGCCTTAACCGAATGGCTACCAGCTACGTCACCATGCCTTTCCCGTCACCCACGGAGGCACAGGTGGCCCACCAGTGTCTGGCGACACAGGGCCAGCCCCAGGTCGGGGCAGTTCGGAAGGAGTTCACGGTATTCGGCAACGTCCTAATTATGTTAGTTCCAAACGGGTCCCTCGTGGGGGGTGGTGTCAGGTCGCTAGGGCCTATCTCCTGAGGGTCATTCTAATAGTGAATTGGAGACACCAAAGGTTAGGTCCAAAGAGGTAGGTGTGGCACCCTGAGCCTGCGGCCACCTGAGGGGGGGCAGAGAGATAGGGGCAAGAGTGATGACATTTCATTTGGATTTTCTTTTTCCCTCACTTTTAGCCGACTGACTGCCGAAGACCCTGGCCAACTCCAGATTTCCATCGCCTCCTGTCTTGACCAGCTTTCCCTGTTGGTTTGGACCATGCAGCGCTTCGTGCCCCCGTTTTTCAGATTGCCGGAGCCAGGCAAAAGGGGCTAATTGTAACCTAGCGTCCCTCCCTTCCCTAGGGCGTCCATTCCGATGCTGGTTGCCGCTTTATTACGGGGGTCTAATTGTTTGTATTGGACTTTGGGCCTTGTTTTTCCCTATTGCTGGAGGAGGGGCGTTCTTACAGCAGAAAATAAAACTACTTTTCCGCATCTGAGTGTATTTTCAGCTACTGTGTCAGAGCAAGGGGAGAGGGCAGAGAGAGAGAGAGAGAGAGAACCCAAGCAGTTCCTGCGCTGTGAGTGCAGAGCCCGACGCAGTGCTTGAACCCACCAACCGTGAGATCATGACCTGAGCCGAAACCGACTCGGATGCTTAACTGACTGGGCCACCCAGGCGGCCCTCGTTGATTAATTTTTCAATTGGAAGAGTCATATTTTACTTATTGACTGGTGAATGCTCTTTATATACAAAAGATACCAAATCTTGGCCAAAGTAATTGAAAATACTTCCTTCCTCATTGCTTCACTGAATTCTTGCTTATAGTTCTTTTCTGTACTGGAGGGTTTTTAACTTTTCCTTGTATTTAAATATGAGATTTATTGTCAAATTGGTTTCCGTACAACACCCAGTGCTCATCCCGACGGGCCCTCCTCAATACCCATCACCCACCTGAAAGGGCGGGCTTACGCCGGCCGACTCCATCTTGTTCTGTGTTCTCCACCTTGAGTGACTATGTCCCCGACATGACCCCTTTTCCGGGAAAATCACAGAAACAAACCTCAGACCGCGCCTCCTCCCCTTGAGTAACCTCCCGCTCACCCGTTCAAACTTCCTGATCAAAACACGCCCAGCGACCTGCGTAACAGGACTCCGACCCTTCCCCAGCCAATCGGCTGAGGCCACAGCCATTACCTCACCAACTGCCCCTAGACCCCTATAAAACCTTTGTGCTTTTGAAACTCCCTCTCTCTCCCTGGTATCTCACCGCTGCGTCGGTGCAGGTAGGGGATTGAGCTCGAGCTAGCTCGAATAAAGGTTCTTTTGTTTTTGCATCGGACTCGGCTCCCTGGTGGTCTTTGGGGATCACGAATTCTGGGCATAACACACCCTCCCCTCCCTCCCACCCACCCCCCATCAACCCTCAGTTTGTTCTCAGTTTTTAAGAGTCTCTTATGTTTGGCTCCCTCCCTCTCTAACCTCTTTTTTTTTTTTTAATGTATGCAAGTGGTACGTTATTGTCATTAGGATTTTTGTAGTTTATGTCCAAGGGAAAGCCATCCCCACTGTAAAATTATAAAATTTGTCCCTCATGCCATCTTCTAGTACTTTGAAATGTTAACACACAAGGAATTTATTGTGGTGTGAAAGATGACATTGGTCTAATTTTGTCCCCTTCCCCCCAAGGTTCCTCAGGTGTCTCAATGTCATTTATTGACTAATCCATATGTCTCCGCTGAATTGAAGTGTCGTCTTCACCAGGGTCTAAACCTGCATCTTCATTTCTTCTTGCACATTTGTTTCCCCAGCAAATTTGGGCTAGGTGATCTGGGATGGCCTCTCTGAGGAAACGGCCTGAAGGATACAGTAGAGAAAGTTGGGATTGGTGTGGGAGAAGGGACAGACAGAGACAGAGGAAGACAGACAGACCGGCCGACAGAGAGATTTGATTGGCTCAGCTTGGATTGCCCTTCGAAGGGTGCAGGGAGAAACATGAGGACAAGAACGAGAAGAGAGAGAGAGAGGTTAGGGCATCAGTGGATTAGAGGACTGTTGCACTGGGGATACTGGAGCATTTGGGGTTTTCTTCTTTCGTTAAGAAAAACCTATTGTAAATAATACTACTATGAATGTTTTGTTTAAAAAGATTGTACAGGGGCACCTGGGTGGCTCAGTTGGTGAAGCGTCTGACTCTTGATTTTGGCTCAGGTCATGATCTCACAGTTCTTGGCATCGAGCCCTGCATAGGGCCCTGTGCTGAGCATGGAGCCATCTTGAGATTCTCTCTCTCTCTCTCTCTCTCTCTCTCTCTCTCTTTCTGCTTCCCCCCCCCACCCCGCTCACGTGCATGTGTGCGCGCTCTCTCAAAAGAAATAAAAGAAATTGAAATATATTTCTATATATGTTTAAATATACACAACCCTAGTTTCAGTGGTGATAGAGTTTTCAGGTTATTGAGTTCACGATCTTGTAGGAACTGTACATTCCCCCATGACCTACTGATCCAGGTTTCTGTAATTACGGCATATTACCTGGTTAGCGGCTGAGGGAGCATTATTCTACTATGTAGGAGAGTGAAGGATATGGGGAGAAAGGCCCAGATGGGTGGCTGCAAAGTTGATGTCCAAAGTCGAGCACAAGTCCCATGTCCTCATGGGAGCGTAAGGTTTCTCAGCCAGGACACAAGCAGTGTTCTAAGGGACCAAGCCAGAGCTGTGCCTGGAGAAAGAGATGTAAAATGAAGAGCCAGAAGCCAGAGTCCAACCCAACTTGAAAGAGTACGTAAAGAACAATGGTGAAATTATTTGGGTTACTCGAGTCAGAAGAAAAAGAAAGCCGGTCTTGACCTTATTCTTAAGTCAAACAGTAAACAGAGCAGGATGCAAAATCCAGAAGCAAACAGCCACAACCACAAATAAACCAACACCAGTGTCTAATTACACAAAGGTGTTAAGCTCTGTTATGGAAGAAAAGATCATAAATAAAACGGAAAGACAAGTTAGGAAGACATTAGTAACCCAAATGGCAAACTAAAGTGAGTATCTTCAAAACACAAGTGACCCCTAGCAAATAAATCCGTAAAAGACACAAACAGCCCAGTAGAAGATTGTACAAATGACGGGACCGTGGGACTCCTGGAATAAGGATTATAAACAGCCAATTTGGTACAGGGTATTGTTTACCAGTGGGAGCGTCTACACAGCGTGAATGGAAGCTTCCACTCTTGGATCCCCCACGGAACGTTTCCTTGAGGATCTGCGCTCAAATAAGGACAGCCGGAAGGAAAGTAGCAAGCACAAAGCAGTTTATTCAGGACAGTGCACTCTCCAGGTGGCAGAGCGGACAGGCCCAGAGGTGTCTGGGTTTGGGGGTGTCTTTTCTCTGTATGTTTGCATAGGTTCCGGATGGGTCACAGCTAGGGGGGTCTCCCACTGAGGGTGCTTCCCATCATGTGCGCAACTCCTCCTACCGGTTGGGAGGGGGAGTTTTTCTGGCCCCACCCACAAGGTTCTGGCCAGAAGAGTCCATGGCCATCTTCCCTTGGGCGGGGAGAGTTGAAAACAAAACCATGGAAATCTATTGTAATGAAGCTGTAGGTTACCCTGAGGCCAAGGTTGAAGAGGAGAGCCCCTGTTCTGCACCTGTGGCCCTTGGTCTGTCAACCTGGGGGTGTTGGAAGCCATAGGACCAGGATGTTAACAGCCGCAAAGTCAGGACATTGTGCCCTCAGGCTTCTAATGTGTCACCTATTTAACACCGCCTTTGCCTCTGGCTCATGTCTAACCAACTGCCTACTTGATCGGTATGATCCTATGTATGCAAACAAGCAAAAGAAAAACCGTTATAAACGCAGAGGACTATATCCTAGGAAAAAGTCTGGGAGGAGACACGTAAAACTGATCATAATGGTTACTGCAGACACTGAGTTTATGGGAAATTTTTACTTTCTAACAACACACCTTTGTGTAAGGCGTGAATGATTTTATAATAAACATACATTATAGTGGAAAAAAATTTAAATATCTAAGCGTTCGGAGCTGCAAGTGCACTATGATTCCAGTTTTGCTTTCCTACTTTAAATGTGCATGCACGTACATTTGGTTTTTTAAAATTTTTTAAAGTATATTCATTTTTTTTGAAAGACAGAGAGAGACAGAGAGAGACAGAGAGACAGAGCACAGCAGGGGTGGGGCGGAGAGAGAGGGGGACACAGAATCCAAAGCAAGGCTCCAGGCTCTGAGCTGTCAGCACCAGAGCCCGACGCGGGACCCGAACTCACGAACCGCAAGATCAGGACCTGAGCCGAAGTCGGACGCTCAACCGGCTGAGCCACCCAGGCGCCCGTGCACATACATTTGTAGTGCAAAAAGAAACCTGAAATAAACCATCAAAATTTACAGTGAGGTTCTCTCGCGGTGGTGAGGTTATAGAGGGCATTTTTTTCTTTTTCGGTCACTTTGTAAGTTTCTGTAACTGCACAACCTAGGCAATGACCATATTTTACTTCCATAAATAGAAAACAGTGTTTTAGAATAAGGAAAGAAAAAAAAAAAGAGCAACAGAAATATTTGATCGTTGCTGAAAATGGGGGGAAACCTGGCACCCAAAATAGGATTCACCAAATGGATCACGTGCATGAAATTTCAAACTCCTGTGTGATTGGATTCACCCCCAAAGCACTGGCATGTGCCAGCCCCACCCTGGAGAAGATCTTGATGAGCTTACACACATGGGGGGAAATGCCCGGTGGGACGGTAGGCCGAAGGCCTTCCACTGCCACCTTCATTCCAATCTCCGTGTTGGAGAGGTCAGCAAAGGGTACCTCCCGTGTCGCCAGTTCCCACAGAAGCACTGCAAAACTCCCCATGTCTGCTCAGCGTCTGTTTGTATCTTCAGGCTTCTTCTGCAGAGCTTCAGGGGCCACCCAGGCAGGTGCATACCTGCGCCCAGGGCATTGGAAGGAGAACCTGACGTCGGCCGTGCTGATTCGGGCAGTCATGTCCTCATCAATCATTACACTACGGCTGCTGAGTGCGTGTCGTGGGATGAGGGGCTCTAGAGTGTGTACGAGGGCCATGCCCCTTGCCATGTCCAATGCAAACGTCACAGCCTGGCTCTGGTCCACAGCAAAATTGGTGCCTTCGTGTAATACATTGTACAGGGAGGGATCCATATGGCATCCAGTGTGCGACGAGGGTGGGGTGTGGAGCAGGTGGAGACTGACAGGCACCTAGCACTGGGAGCACATTCGGATGTGAGAAACTCCTGAGCCGGGGACACTCCTCGTTGATTTGATGTGACCAGTGCCTAGGAGGCACTTTCTTTCCCGAGGGCCTTGAACAAAGCCCTCTTCACCTCCTTGTTTCGCATGCTGTAGATGACGGGGTTGAGCATGGGGGTGAGGACCACGTACAGCACAGAGAGCACCCGGTCCCGCAAGCCAGAGCACGCAGAGCTGGGGAGGATGTAGCAGAGGACTGAAGCGATGTAGAAAATGCAGACCACGGTGGTGTGAGCACCACAGGTGGAAAAGGCTTTTCTTCGGCCCTCAGCGGAGTGAATCCTGAGAATCGCAGCCACAACACGTACACAGGCGATCGCAACCGGGGCACGGGGTGCAAGAGCCACCACGAAACTGAAGACGAACAGGGCAAGTTCGGTGGCCCACGTGCTTGAGCAAGAGAGTCTGGTCAGTGGAGGGAGGCCACAGGAGAAGTGGGTGATGAGGCGAGGCCCGCAGAACCTCAGTGGAGCTGCAAGGACGGTGTGGGCGAACGCATCGGCCAAGGCAAGCAGGCGGGAGGTGGAAGCCATTCCTGCCCGGGTCCGTCCGTCGGCCCATGAGGACTAGGTGGTGCGGTGGCCGGCCGATGGCTGCATAGCGGTCATAGGCCATGGCTGTGAGCAGGAAGCACTCCCAGGGAGCCAGGAAGTGGAGAAAGAAGATCTGGGGAAGACAAGCACGATAGGGCACGGTCCACACTGCTGCCAGCAGGTGTTCCAGCACCTGAGGCCCCGTGCTGGAGATATAGGCAGTGTCCAGCAGTGAGAGGTTGACTAAGAAGTCGTACATGGGAGCGTGGAGTCGGGAGTCCATCACAGTAAGGCTGGCAATGCCCAGCCACGCTGTGGACCAGCAGAAAGATCACAAAGAGCAAGGGCCTCAACTCCTCTGCGTCGGCCAGCCCTTCCAGAAGGAACAGCGACACTCGGGTCTCATTCCCCAGCTGCCCGGAACCATGCGCAGAAACCTGCACCTGTAGAGTCCAACTCAGAGTCAGATGAGGATCCAAGTGTGGAGTTCCAATTTGCACAAGGCAGCAGGGGTGAGGGAAGGTCCAGAGACAACAACAACAACAACAACAAAAAGAGACAGGTTTCAAGCTTAAGAACATAAGACTCAGAATTGGGGGAGTGAGGCTAGGTTCAGGAGGCCAGCGGTAAGGTAGAGGCCAGTAGAATGGAATCGGTAACCCCACACCAAGACAAGGTGCACAGACCTTGAAGCCACGGTGCATGCACCTCCCGTAAGGATATCAAAGTCAGTCCCTCAGAAGCTTCTACCTGAATAAGGACCCTAGACCTCGTAATTATCTGCAGTGGTCCCCTTATTTCACCCTCACCAACCCAGCAGAGCCCCAACTCAGGAGCAGTGATAGGACACTAGTCAGGTCCCTCCTCCTCCCGCTCTGAACCTTTCAGTGCCTCCCATCTCACTCAGCATCAAAGCCAAAGTCCCCCCGGCGACCTACCAGGCCCTCTGTGATACGCTCTCCCTCCTCTCCTCTCCTCTCCTCTCCTCTCCTCTCCTCTCCTCTCCTCTGCTCTCCTCTCCTCTCCTCTCTGACCATCGGGCAAGAAGTCTGTCAGCTCCGTGCCCCATATCACATCTTCGGACTGGCCCACAGCAGCAAACGCCCTTGCCTATTCCCTGCCTCGGTGGAAGAGAGCCCTGCCCTCCTATCCAAGGCTAGCTTGTCCGATTTCCCCAGCTGCTCTCTTCATTGTGCCAGCCCTGCTCGGCAACCCTTTTACATGGGAATGTGCTAAATGCCACTCGACTGTTCACTCTCAGATGGTTTATTTTATGTTATCTCGATTTTACCTCAATGAAAAAAGGAAGCAAAATAAAGACTTTTTCAGACATATAAAAGCTGAGATTGACTCGTTGTCAGCGGAAAACCTGCACTACAACAAATGTTAAAGGCTGTTCTCCACAAGCAAGCATGATACCACGTGGGAACTTGGACCTGCATGAAGTAATGAAGAGGGTTCCAGAATTGGAAAGTATGTGGGTAAATGTAAACATTTTTTTCTCCCTTCAAAATGTCTCTCAATCGTCGCAAACCACCTAAAGCAAAAATATTGACAACACGGTGTGGGGTGTATAACTGCTATAGAAATAAAAGGTATGACAACAATAGCACAAAGGACACGAGTGGGTAGTTGGAAGGGTACCGCTGTAATGTTCTTACGTTACGTGCAAAGTGATTTGAAATTACTTGAAGGTGGTCTATAATGAGGTAAAACACATATTAGGATCCCTAGAACCCTAGGTTTAATATGTACACTTCTCTAGCGGAGATAAAGTGAACTTCCAGAAATTACTCAATCTGAAAGGCGTCACGAAAAGACAGGGAGGGGAACACAGAACACATGGGGCAAATAGAAAATAAATAGCAGGGTGGTAGATTTAAACTCAACGATGTCCCTCGTTGCATTTATTCCAAATGGTCTAAACGTGGCAACTAAAACACGGAGATTGCCAGACTGGATAAAAAGGCAAAGCAAAACTATATGCTACGCATAAGAAATGCGCTCTATGAAGACACAGATACGGTAAAAGTAAAAAGATGGGCAAAGATACACCATGCAAGTCTTCTAATAAGAAAGTTTGAGTAGCTATATTAAGAGCAGGCAGAACAGACTTCAGGACAAGGAATACGACGGGATGGAGGACGTTTGCTAACGATAGAGGGGTCACTTTGTGAAGAAGACATAAAATCAAAACCTAAATACATAGTAGGAAAGAAATAATGAAGCTAAGAGCAGATATGAATAAAACGTTAAATGGACAAACAATAGAGGAAAATCCATGAAGCTGAAAGCCTTTTTTTTTCCTTTCTTTCTTTTCTGTTTTAATGTTTATTTTTGACACAGAGAGAGACAGGGCGCGAGTGGGGGAGGAGCAAAGAGAGAGGGGGGGACACAGAATCCGCAACAGGCTCCAGGCTCCAGGCTCTGAGCCGGCAGCACAGAGTCCGATGCGGGGCTCGAACCGACGGACGGACCGTGAGATCATGACCTGAGCCGAAGTCAGACCCTTAACCGACTGAGCCACTCAGGCGCCCTCTCCCCCACTTTTTAAAGGTTTTATTCATTTTTGAGAGAGTGCATGTGGGGGAGGGGCATGGAGAGGGGGACAGAGGATCTGAAGTGAACTGTGCTGACAGCAGCGAGCCCCATGTGGGGCCTGAACTCACCAACTGCCAGATCGTGACCTGAGCCAAAGTCGGACGCTCAACCGACTGAGCCACCCAGGTGCCCCTGAAAGCTTCTTTAAAAAAAAATACCAGGGGCGCCTGGGTGGCTCAGTCGGTTGAGCGGCCGACTTCGGCTCAGGTCATGGTCTCGCGGTCCGTGAGTTCGAGCCCCGCGTCGGGCTCTGTGCTGACAGCTCAGAGCCTGGAGCCTGTTTCACATTCTGTGTCTCCCTCTCTCTGACCCTCCCCCGTTCATGCTCTGTCTCTCTCTGTCTCAAAAATAAATACACGTTAAAAAAATGTTTTTTCTAAAAATACCAATAAAACTGATTTTGAAAAATAAAGTGTAACCAGGGAATATTAGGAACAATATTTGTGGGTAAGTTTCCCAATTTAGATGACATGGACAAATTCCTTGAATGACACAAATTACCAAAACTGACTCAAGAAGAAATAGAAGACCCGAATATCCCTACATCTATGAAAGCAATGGAGCCGAAAACTCCAGGCCCCCGTGGCTTTACTAGTGGCTACCACCAAATACTTAAAGGAGAACTATCACCAATCCTACACAAATGCTTTCAGAAAGCAAAGGAGGAGAAACATTTCCCAAATCATCTTGTGAGGCCCGCATTACACAACCCCAAAACCAGATGAAGACATTGCAAGAAAAGAAAACCACAGAGCAATATCCTTCACGAAGTCACACGCACAAAAGAACTTGATTCGATATTAGCAAATTCAACCCAGCAACATACAAAGAGGATGATACCATCGTGGCCAAGTGGGGTTTATCCCAAGAATTGGTTTTCATTAAAAACAAAAAAGTCAATCAGTGTCATCTGTCATATTAAGAAAATAAAGGAGAAAAAACATGTGATCATTTCAATAGACGCAGAAAAAAAGCATCAGACAATATCCAACAACCACTCATGACAAGAACTCTCGGAAAACTAGGACTAGAGGGAAACGTTCTTAATCTGATAAAGGGAACCTACAAAAATCCTACAGCTAACATGATACTTAATGGTGAAAGATAGAATCACCGCCCCCGCTCCCTCGCCCGCAAAGTTTGAGAAACAAGCTATGGACGTTCAACACTTCCATTCAACACTGTCCTGGAGATCCGAGGCGGTGCACTAGGCAAGAAAGAGGAATAAAAGTAGTGACACAGACTGCAAAAAAAGAAATGGGATTATCTTTATTCAGAGATGACATGTTTGTTTACGTAGAAAACCCTAAGTCATGTACAAAGAAAAGAAGAGTGACATTTTAAAAAATCACTGCCATTTATAATAGCATCCCCAAACATGAAGTATTTGGGGACACATGTAATAACATATGTGCAAAACCTTCACGGTGAACACTAAAAACTATTGATAAGTGAAAGAAAGCTTACAAAAATGGAGAAACGCATCCTATGCGTGGAGCGGAAGATCCTGTATTCTTTTTTCTTTTAGCGTTTATTTATTTATTTTGGAAGAGACAGAGAGAGCACGAGCAGGGGAGGGGCAGAGAGAGAGAGAGGGAGCGAGAGAGGGAGGGAGAGAGAGAGAGAGAGAGAGGGAATATCCCAAGCAGGCTCCGAGCTGTCAGTGCACACCCCGACTCTGGGCCCAGTCTCACAAACCGTGAGATCATGACCTGAGCCGAAATCAAGAGTCAGACGCTTAATCGACTGAGCCACCCAGGTGCCCCAAGGCCCTGTATTCTTAAGATGTACACTCCCACCACACCATTCTAGAAATCCGTTGCAAACCCAGTAAAAATCGTGATACTGCAGAAATGGACAAGCTGATTCCAAAGTGTATATCCAAATGCAAAGAACCTGGAATAGGCAGCTCGAACTTGCAAAAGAGGAATAAAGTCGGAAGACATAAGGATGACTAAAAGAGGATACAGACAGAATGGAAAGTTCACATGTCACTGGTGGGACTGTAAATTGGCATGATCACATCGGAAAACAGTGCTTCCGTTTCTTATACAGTCACACTTACGCTTACCATGTGACCCAGAAATCCCACTTCTGCTATTTACACAAGGGAATTAAAAATATATGTGTGTGCAAAGACTTGTACGTGAATCTTCGTATCAACTTGATTAACAATAACCGCAGTTTGGAAACAAGCCAAACGTCCAATAGCAGGTGAGTGGTTAAGCCTAAATTACGGTACATGCACGCAATGGAATACCGGTCAGCAACAAAGAAGGATGGACATACTGTGTGATTCCCAGAAATTCCAGAAAAGGCAAAATCTAAGCTGAATTTGCTGTGTGGGGGCAGACTGTAGAGGAGGACATTGTCTGCACGGAGGCACAAGGGCAGCTGTGAGAGCGATGGGAATGTTCTGTATCTCGGCTTTGGTTGTGGACACCTTTGTCGTAACTCATGAAACCGTACGCTTAAATGTGTGCAACTTCCCATACGTGCATTTTGCCTCAAATAAGCTGAGCAAAAACAAAGAAAAGAGAAGGGACAAACAAAAACTGAATAGCAAAATGGCAGACTTAAATCCTACCATATCGGTAATCGTATTAAATGTGAATTTGCCAAACAATCCAATTTAAAAGCAGACATCGTTAGAAGGGTGCTTTTTTTAAGTGACCACACTACACGCTGTCTACGTGAGCCACATTCAAGATACAAAGACACCAATAGGTTAGAAGTAAGAGGATGGAAAAGGACTTACGAATAAATAGTGAGCAAAGAAGCCTGATGTGGTTATAGCGATATTAGAGAAATCAGACTTCGAGGAAAACTGTGTTACCAAAGATGAAGGGATGCATTTCATACTAGTAACAGCAGCAATGAATCCATCTGGAGGAGAAAATGATCATAAATATGTTTGTGCCTAATGACACACCTTCAAAATACACGGGGCGCCTGGGTGACTCAGTCGGTAAGCGTCTGACTTCGGCTCAGGTCATGATGTCACCGTTGGTGAGTTCCAGCCCAGCGTCGGGCTCTCTGCCCGTCGGCACCGAGCCTGCTTCGGATCCTCTGTCCCCCTCTGTCTCTGCCCCTCCCCCGCTGGCTCTCTCTCTCTCCCCCTCTCTCAAAATAAATAAACTTAACACACACGCACGCACACGCACGCACACGCACGCACACGCACGCACACGCGTGTGCGCGTGCGCGATGCAAGAATTTTTAGGATTAATAGGTGAAAGGGACAAGTCCAAAATCACGGTTGGAGATTTTAACATCCTCCCTCAGCAAGCGAGAGAGAGAGAGACAACACACTCTGTTAAAAGAAATAGAGCAGGGATTGGCAAACTACCGCCTCCTGGCCAAATCCAGCCCGGGGCCTCTTTTATGTGAAAAGTTTGTTGTCCCCCGACATAGAACATACCATCAGTGGTATCACCTACCTTGACCGATGTCTTTAGAACACTAAACAGGAGATCTGAATTCCACACGTGTGTCCACTACACATTCTTTTCAAGTACAAGTATGTTCGCCAAGATAAAGCATTTTCTGAGCCACGGACCAATTCTCAACACATTTCAACGTCAAGGATTGAAATTTAACCCGGTACGTCTCTGACCAGCCTTGTCTTGTTCTTGATTCTAGAGGGAAAGCTTTCAACCTCTCACTGTTGCGTATGAGGTCAGCTGTGGGTTTTGTCATATGTGGGCTTTGTGGCATTGAGCTATACAACTTCTTTGCCCCCATTCGTGGAGGGTTTTTATCATGGAAATATGTTCTACTTTGTCAAATGCGTTTTCTGCACCTAGGGAGACGATCATATGGTTTTTATCTTTCATTCTAACGATGCGGTGCTTCGTTTATAGACGTGCGTGTGTTGAAAGATCCTTGTTTTCCGGCTGCAGGTTCCTCCTGCCCGTGCCTGGAGATGAGAGCTGCCTGCCCCGTAGACAGTGACAAAGAACAGGGCAGACAGAGACAGTCCGACGCTCAGGCTGAGGCGCTCTTTGGTGACATTGCTCATTGAAATGCTTCCACCAGCCACAGGCCGCTCTAGACACTGGCCACCTTCTTGCTGTGACACCCGCCTCCAGGACAAGGCAGCTGTGCCTTTACTTTCCTCACTTGTCCTGAGGACCTATTCGGAGATGCTCAGGTACAGATTCATAACTATAGAGTCACGGCGTTCTCCACAGCTCAGTCTCTCTCTGCTGACAGTGCTAATTCTCCCTCAGGCAAGGCTCTGTTCCTCCTCTCTCCATTTTAGAGACTCACCTCGTGCACCGGGGCGTCGCCCATTCCCCTCCTCAGCCACTCGGGTGCCTTGTACGTGGCCCCACTGTTGTGCTAAATAAGAGAATCTTGGAGGGGAAGGCAAAGGGTGATGTACTTCATGTCCCCTCCCCGCCTCAGGGAGACCTCTTCCCCTTTTTGTTTTCCTCAAGGACCCTTGTCAGGACTTTAGGGAAGCAAGCAGCAGCGTAATAAACTGGAAAAACACTTTGGGGAAGGATGATACAAGTGAAGTGAGAGCCAACCACAAGGAGCTCTGAGAATTGTGGGTTCGGAACCTCAGGGAATGAGGCCTCTGATGACACGGGAGTACAGAATGGGCAGTGAGGCCGACCTAGCCAGCTGTCCCAGCGCTCTTCTCCACAGATCTGAATCAAGGCCGATAAGCCACAAAGCCCTACTCCGCAGGTATTATACATGACTACGTACATGCAAGTATAAAACTAAAACAAAAATTCTAACATGTTGACAGTAGTTAATGTCCTGAATAACAGGACATAATTTTTTTTCTCCCATCGCCTAACTTGTCTTCTTCAATTGCCTTCTAGTACTTGAGTATCTGAATGTCAGAATCTCTCCCCCTACCTGAGAACAAAGGCGAGAATAGGAGAAGGCGTAGTTGCTAAAAATAAACCCAGACATAGAATAGTAGCAGTTACCATTTAATCACCAAAAAAAAAAAAAAAAAAAAAAAATGTGGATCTGAAGCACCCAAGGGCCAGTATAGGCAAAAGATGCGGCCTCGGTAAGAAAACGGCAGCTGCTGCAGGGATCACTGTCATATGGGGGGGACACAGAGTTGGGTCCAGCCACCTTTTCACTGCTGCGGCTTTGTAAAAAAGGGGGGCATGATGATCTGCATGGTCCGTATCACTAGGGAAAGCTGGCCAAGACAGGAGGTGATGGACATTTGGAGCCGGCCAGGGTCATCGGCAGTCAAGCGGCTACGAGGTAGGAAAAAATAAGTCAAGTCAGAGGGCAGGTGGGGCACATTCCCCGCTCCGCCCCTTCACGCAGCGACGATCCTAGAGCACCACACTCCTTCCTTCGACTCACTCCTTTCCTGTTTCCCTTGTCTCCATCACAGCTCCTCCGGAATTGACCTTGTCCCTGGTCACCCGCCACCACCCTCTCCCTGGACCGTTCTAGAACTAACACAGTCAGGATGCTGCCGTTCACATTGAGCTCCTCCCGAACTGGCTCCTGGAGCTCCTCGTTTGGAGTCAGGAACCTGTGGGCAATCTCTGCATCCATGGCCGATGGGAAAGGTATAGTGAGGGTGCTGGTGGAGACTGGGTTAAGGCACCATCCACAGTACTAATTTTGCCTGTGCCTCAGGCCTCCTCTTCAGTGAGGCCTGCCTTCCCCACCCCAGGCTGACCCTCAGGCTGTCCACAACCTCCCACCCTATACAGCCAGGCCACCCTGGATAGCATTGTCCCTACCGCTTCAGTCCCATCAGGCGGTCCACCCCACTCCGCATCCTCTGTCGGCACAGGCCAAACCCTAGCCGATACCCTCCAGGTGCCCGGAGCTCCCTCCTGCTCCCCTTTCAACTCCACTTCCCCAGGTCTCCCCCCACACCCCACGCCGCCGCGCGCCAAACCACCTCCAGCCCATCCCCCTGCCGTCCAGCCCGCTGGGACTCCTTGAATAGGATACAACTGGAGCAGTCGGCTACCAGGACCTCTAGCGCCAGGTGCGGCATCTCCACCAGGACCTGGTGTGTAGGGTGCCCGCTCCATTTGGAGAGCGCCACCAGAGGCGGCACCTACCTCTCCCACAATGCTGGTTCTTTCCGGATTGCTCAGGCCTCCGGGGTTGCTGGGATGGCCAGGGTCACAGGCACCACCCGAACCACCGGGGACTCTGGGGCCACTGACACCACGAGGTCCACCTGGCACACACTGGCCGCCACCTGCTGCGCTCACCACCACGCCCACGGCACCTGTGCCTTCGTCTGCTGCCCTCACGGGGCCTCCACCAGCCACCTGAGACCCGACTTTGAATCCTCCCACCCTCTCAAGGCATCACTGAAGGACAAAGCACTCTCTCACAATGCTTCACCCCTTTACTCCACAATGCAATTCCGGATGCCCGGGGCAACTGTCCACACGGACCACTGGTAATGCCTCCTGACCTGTGATTGGTTCCCACCAAGCAGTCCCTTCTGTAGCCAATCAGTTCTCACTTATGAAGCTCCACCCCTTAGAGTGCCACGACACCCTAGTGCGTCTGCCCAAATGGGCACCCGCGTGGATGCGTCTGCCCGAACCAGCCGTGCCACGAGCCTTCGACGGCCCGCCAGCTGCGTTATCCAGGAAGCCTCTGCCGGACGCTACTCCCCACACGGTGGTGCGGCTCATGGTCCCCAGTGTCCATGCCCAAACAGACTGCCATTGCCCAACTCTTAAAGCCTCTGAGCACGTGACTGAGCTGTGTAGAACTCCGTGACTCTATATTTACGAATCCGTACCTGAGCGTCTCCGAATAGGTCCTCAGGACAGGTGAGGAAAGTAAAGGCACAGCTGCCTTGTCCTGGAGGCGGGTGTCACAGCAAGAAGGTGGCCAGTGTCTAGAGCGGCCTGTGGCTGGTGGAAGCATTTCAATGAGCAATGTCACCAAAGAGCGCCTCAGCCTGAGCGTCGGACTGTCTCTGTCTGCCCTGTTCTTTGTCACTGTCTACGGGGCAGGCAGCTCTCATCTCCAGGCACGGGCAGGAGGAACCTGCAGCCGGAAAACAAGGATCTTTCAACACATGCACGTCTATAAACCCCGCCCTCGGCCGCCTCTCCAGCAGCTGCTGCCTCTCCAGCAGCTGCTCCCTCACCAATCGTCGCCACGCGCTGTGACGTGTGACCCCACTGCACCCACGTAAACCAGACCTACCTCAGCTCCACCCCCTCCCCACACCCCTAGCCCCTCCCCAGACCTCATGGGAGGCCGCCAAACACCACGGCCTGTTGTCCAGAGGGCCCTGTCTCTTCCTTGGGCTCAGTGTCCCCAGCACGTGGGGCTCCACGACCTCGCAGCAGGACCTCCAGTCCTCGTGGAGGGAGATGGGCCACAGCCCACACAGACACGGCCCCGCACCCCGTCCCCGTCCCCTTCCCCGGTACAGGTGGACACACCAAAGCGGCCTTTGGAGGGGGCGACTGAGCACAGGTGCGGATCAGATCGGCGGTCTGGGAAGGTCACGAAGGGGCTCCCGCCGGGGGGCAAGCCTGCCAGTAGGAGGCAAGGAGGGAAAGGATGGCGACTGGAGCTAAAGTAGTTCCAGTGGCCGTGGAGAACAGGGATGCGGTCGCATAGGAAAAACCACGATGCAAAAGGGAAATCACTAAAATCCCAACTTAGGAAGCTACTGTATATGTGCACGGAAATCCGGCAACGGTAGCCTGAAGTGTAAATACCTCGTATCTCTGTGTGGTGGGATTGAGGGTGGTCCCCACTTCTTTTTTGTGTATTTCTCCCCCAAAAGGTTCAGAATGACTTTACATGACCTTCAGCGTTTTCAGTTCTTTGACGTCCTTGTGTGCGTGATCTCTACGCCCCACGTGGTGCCGGCACTCACGACCCAGCGAGTGCTTCCACAAGTCAGGCTTGGGAGAGTAGATGATGCCATCCAGGGCGCCGGGCAGCAGCACTCCCCGCGCCAACAGCACGACGAGGACCACGTAGGGGAATGTAGCCGTGAAGTACACGATCTGGGGGGGGGGGAGGTGGGCGCTGCTCAGAAGGGGCCCTGCGGCCCCCGCCTCCCCACTTAGGGGCCCCCAGCCTCAGCAGGGGGGCAGGCGGGCCACACTCCCCCCACTGTGGTACGGTCCGCTCCGAGGTCAAGCGGGAGGCCAGCCTGCAGCCCCCCCTTCTACTCCTCAGAGCCTGGGCTCCTCCCGAAGGAAGCGGGGTGCTCAGCTGGCCATCGGCCGCCCCTGCAATGACAGGTCAGCTGTAGAGGGAGGGCGGAGGCAGGACCTTCCCCGGGTAGGGAGCAGGACATCGGCCTGGAGGCAGGTCCCATGCCTCCCGTGCCTCTGACTGCAGGTGGTTCTCTGCACAGGGGCAGGGTCCTGGGCAGGCCGGAGTGGACTGGGCCGGCCGGAGACAGAGGCGACAGCGAGGTGACCGCGAAGACCTCTGCCTCCCTCCCACCCTCAGCAGAGCAGGACAGGTAGGCAAGGGACGGCCACGGACTGGGTCCCCCCAGGCTGGCCGCAAAGCAGAGAGTGAGGAAGTAGTGAGTGAGGAAGAGAGGGAGACCGGGGCGGGGATGCCCGACACAGGCAAGTTCAGCTGGCTGTCGCCTGGGCCTGTCCCCTCAGGACGGAAGGCGGCTGGGCTGGAGTTTGGAGGGTGGGGAGGACTGACTACGCAGGCATGTGTGGGAAATCCAGTGGCCCGGATTCAAGTTCCTGCCCCCTCCTCAGGCCCTGGCCTGGTCACCTCGGGTGGCGGGGTGCCACCCCCCCAGTGGAGACGCCTCTTCTCCCCACCGGCCATGCTGCCCCCACCCCTGCCATCATCACCCACCCCGACCCGCCCGCCTCCAGCTGTACCTTTCCTGTTGACTTGACCCCCTTGCAGACACAGAAGTAGGCCAGCACCCAGCAGGCCGGCAGACACAGGGTCACCTCCCAGTTGAGGGCCCCTGGCACGTCCAACCCCCCACCCCCACCCCCCCCCCGAGAGCCGCAAGACTTTGTTCCTGGGGGAGGGACAGCCCGTCAAGGCTGCCGCAGCAGAGGGCAAAGCGACGGGGGAGCTGTCGCCGGGGCGGTGCTCCCCCGTGCGCTGTCCTCGGGGCCAGCTGGGACCCCTGGGCCCCGGGGCCCCCGGCCCAAGCCCGCAGCCATTGCGGTGTGGGAGGCGGGAGCCCGGGAGCCCCAGGCCGGAGGCCGGTCGCACCCTCGGCGGTGTACCCTCCCCCAGGCTGGCAGGCACTAGGGGACTGACGGTGCCCGGGACCGAGAAGTGGTGAGGGAGCGAGGCCCGTCCATTCCAGCTCCCCTAGGGGCCGCGCGGGGCGTGTTCCCTGAGGACAGGCAGGGCCTGGGAGTGGCCCCTGCTCGGCATCCCGCTTCGGCCACCCCCCCCCACCCCCCCCGCCCCCGGGGACGGGTCCCGGCACACGCAGACCCGAGCCGTACGGGGAGCCCACAGACAGGGACAGGCACGGTGCTGCCCAGAAGCGCCTGAGCGCGGCCCACGCCTCGACGCCCGGGACCCGGGCGGGCGGCGGTCAGTTGGCTGCGCGCACGTGCGCCCGGCTGGCGCCTGCGCAGACACACGCTTGGGGGGAGGGGCGGGCCGGGCGGGAAACAGTCAGGTGCCAGTGGCCTCACCGGAATGCTCTCGGGGACGCAGGAGCCCGACAGTGACGTCACGCGTCGAGGGGCGCAGCTTCCGGAACCAGCCTCCATCTCCTCGGGGTCAGCGTCGACCGGATCCGGGCTCTGGGCCAACACAGCGAGGCCGGCTCGGTGGGAACCAGCTCCGCGGGGTCTGTCTGCGCAGGCGCCCTGGCCATCCCCGACAGCCTTGCGCGCCGAGGGGCCGGGCTTCGCCAGGCCCGCCGGGGGTCTCGGCGGTCCGCCGACAGTGGGCGCAGCGTAGCGGTGGGCTCTGAGGAGGCCGGTGCGTCGGCCATGAGGGCCCCGGACGACGACGCGGCCTCTCCGGCCCCGGACGACGGCGCGGAGGAAGTGGCGGTCACGCAGGCCCCTGACGAGGACGGCGCGGACGGCGCGGCGGTCACGCGGGCTCCCGAGGGTGGCGCGGAGGACGCGGGGGCAGGCCCACAGGCCTCCGACGGAGGCACGGACGGCCACGACCCCCGGCTTAGCCCCCGAGGTCCCGGTCGCCAGGGCAACTGCAGCCGCCACGACGGCGAGGGTGGCCCTGGCAGCAAGGGAGCAGTGGTCGAGGGGGCCTGCGCCCCTCCCCTGGCCGAACGGGCCCCGAGGGCCCTGGCCCCCGGTGGAGACGCAGCGCCGGCGGCGGTGACCTCCTCAAGACTGCTGGAGTTGTATCCTTCCCGTGGAGCCTGTCTGGGCAGGGGCCGTGGCGGGGTGGCTGGGGAGCGGGGCGGCAGCCCGGGGACGGGACGGACGGGGGCGGGGGTGGGCAGCCTGGCGGGACAGGGACAGCCGGTGCCCGCGGGCCCCCAGGGTGGGGGAAGCGGCTCAGGGTGGGCAGAGGTGGCGGGAGGGAGCGCGAGTGTCCCGGGGGTAGAAGCGGGCCTCTGAGTGGTCAGGAGGCTTCAGGCCATGGGAACTCCGGGAGCCCGTTGTGCCTTAACCGGGTGCCTCCCAGCAGGCTCACTGTGTCTTTCCGGTCGCCCCTGGAGGCAGAGATGGCCCGCAGGTCCCTGACTACACACGTCCAACGCCACCGAGGGTTGGCTCAGAAGGAGCTCTGCGTGAGGGGCAGCGCCCTGGCCGTGTGCGTCCTCCAAGAGTATGCGCGGGACGGGTGGGCGGTGGCGGCGGGTGCCGTGGTCGCATCTCTGCCTTCCGGTGCCGTCGTGGAGGCCCCGACACACGCGTTAGGTGGAAGGCGGGGGGTGGGGGGCTGTGTGGGGGAAGGGGCTGGTGCCCTGCACCTCCACAGCAGCTCTCCCCTTTAACCGGATTTCCCTCTTCCCTCACTTTTAGGAGATGGACTGCTGAAGACCCCATCTTCTTCCGAGTTTCCGTCAACTCCTTCCTGGACCGGCTTCCCCTGGTGATACGAAACATTCGCGCCTTGGGGTCCCGGCCTCCGCGACGCCTAGGCCCGGGAAAGGGGGCCGAGGCCTAACCTGGTAGCCCTCACGGGGCAAGGCACAGGGCGTTGACACTTGGCGTCCTCGCCACTTTATTATCGGGGGTCTAACGTTCTGCAGGTCCCGGCCTCGGTGGCTCTTGGCCCACTTCAGTTCCTTCCCTGCGCCTGGAGGGACGGGCGCTTACAGTGTTTGTTACTGCACAACATGAAACTGAGCGACTCTTTTGTGTCCGAGTTTCTTCTCAGTTCCTGCGCCTCCACATTTTCTTACCTTTGTTCTGGTGTTGGAAGGGAGGTTCTGGGAGTCGTAGTCCAGCAGCCCAAGCTTATCGAAGACGACTCAGGGAGAGGAAAACCAGGTCCTGTATTCGGCGGTAAAGACTGCTGACGTTTTGGAATACGTTCCTAGTTGTATTTACCCATTAAATGGATAACAGCGTATAATGTATGCATTTTCCAGTTTAGCGTTAACTTTTCTCCGGATCCTTTTTTGTTTTGTTTTGTTTTGTTTTTGTTTTTCCCCGTTGAACGTACTAGCTTTCCCCCTCCCTAAGAACTCTTCAAAAACTGTTATCCAGGAGACACGCAAATGTATTATTACATAATGTTGAGCAGTCGGGTCGTTCTCAGCTTTGCCCCTGTTATGGGTCGTGTGAGTCAATGGGATTCTTGAACAGAAGTCTTTGCGCGAACAGTTACTTCCTTCAGATCGTTTCCAAGAGGTAGAATTCCCGCGTTCTGTAGCTCCTCGGCACACAAGTGCTCTCCAGAAAAGGCGCCCCGCCGCCACAAGTCTGGTCTCCCCGCACCACCAACCAGTAGGGTGGCTTCCTACCGAAGTAGAAGACTCCTTTTGTACCAGGGAAATAAGCACGGAAACACTAGAGTAGGAGTTTTGGGGCTTACTGGCCTTGTTTCCCATGAGCAAGGGAGTGGTGCCACAAGTGGCTATGGGTTTGGGGGCGGGGTGGGGGGTGGTTAGCTCCCTCTGAATAGCTTGTGTCTTGGAACCTCGCTAAACAGGAGTGCTAGCCTCACGAGGGTTCCCTCGGAGTTTCTACATGCATGGTCATGATCTCTGTAAGCAAACACGGTTTTGGTTCCTTCCTTTCCGGCCTTTCTGGGGCTACGGGGGCGGGGGGAAGGAACAGGCTGACACTGGACAGATGGGAAGCAAGAGCAGGAAGGCACGTCGCAGAGAACCAAATCCTGGATCCAGCCATGCCTGAAGACAGAACTACCCGCCCCCGCCCCCGCCCCCGCCACGATCGTTCAGTTACACACATCCAGAAACTCTCCCTTTGCTTAAGCCAACATGAATCCTTTTTTCTTTCTTTCTTTCTTTCTTTCTTTCTTTCTTTCTTTCTTTCTTTCTTTCTTTCTCTTTGAATGCTTTTATTTAGTTTTGAGAGCAAGACAGAGACAGCGTGAGCGGGGAAGGGGCAGAGAGACAGAGAGGGAGACACAGAATCTGAGGCAGACTGCAGGCTCTGAGCTGTCAGCACAGAGCTCGACGCAGGGCTCAAACCCACGAACTGTGAGATCGTGACCTGAGCCGAAGTCAGACCCTCAACCGACTGAGCCACCCAGGCACCCCCGTCGTGAATACTTTCTATTGCTTTTCTTTTTGTCTTTCTTCACTTGCAATAGAAAAGTCTTGTCCTTTATTGAATTGAGGAACCGTAGGTTTTCTTGTCACTTCACCTGAGAACGTGGCTCTCCTTTCTTTTAACAGAGAAACTGGGCTCTTTAAGTTCACAAAGGCATTGGCTCCTAGCTGGTAGGCCTTCAAGCCGTATGGTGGTAGAGTCTTCTGTGGGTAAGAGTCCAGAGAGGGAGGGGAGGGGCTGCAAGGCGCAGCTGGAGGAAAGGGACAAAGAGAAGGGGCACTGGGACCCACCCTTTCCGGATAGGGCTCCCAAGACTGGCCCGGAATTGTGGGGCCAGATCGTCAAGAGACCGGAACTTAGTGTGAGCCTCCCTCCCTCTCCCAGCAAAGCCCAGAGTTAGGCCACCGCCCTGGCCCCACAGACGGACCGCTGAAGGTGCCGGGCGGCCTTAACACGTCCGTCAGGTCACAAAACAAGTCGATTCCAACGCGTCCCCGGGCTCCCCTCCCAGAGGCTAAGCCAGAGCCCTGCCCCGCGGCCCGCCGAGTCAGATGTGATCCGGCCCGCATCTTCCACGGCCTCCTTCCCTCCCCTCTCCACCTTGCTCACTCGGATCCAGCCACACTGGCCTCCTCCCTTCTCTGAAACACACCAGGCCCAGGCCTGCCTCGGGACCCTTGCACTGCCTCTTGCCTGCCTGGAGCTCTCTTCCCCCGGGGTTCCATCTGGCCCACTCAAATAGCATTCCTGGCCGCTCTCCTTAAGGTTGCGTCCCACGCTCTCCCCACCTGCATTACTTTCACAGGTGTCGGGGGGTAAGAAGCAGGTGGGCCCGTCAGCATGGAGGTGCACCTGCGGCAGTAAAGCGTCGTGGGGCACGAAGGAGTTTGGGTGCCGTCGATGACCCTAGGGAGTCTTGAACGGAGCGGGACGGGATGCAACTTACGTCTTATCAGGTCCCCAGTGCCTGCTGCGCTGGGAAGGGGACCAGGGCAGGCAGGACAGAAGTGGGGAGACTGGCACGCAGGCGAGAGACCCCCAGGCTGCGGCCAGTGGAGGTGGGGAGAAGGGAACGGGTTCCGATTGGATCTTGACGGGAGAGCCACCGGGGTTTGCTGACACGGATCGGACGTGGCCCTGGACCTCCTCAGATGCGCGGGACCCCTGCAACGGGTCACCCTTCCTCCCATAAAGGGAGCCCAGCTCCTCCAGAGTCCAACAGCCTCCCCACCTGCTTCCCTGCTCGCCGACCGCCCACCTGCCACACACGGCCACCGTTTTCCCGACGTTTAGTTCAGAAACAAGGTTCCGGGAACAACGACAAAGAAGCTCATGCCAAAACAGAGGGGACAGCTGGGTTTCCGGGACCACGCGCCGGGGCCAGATTCCTCGGCGGGGGAAGAGGGAACAGAGGGGTAAGGCACTGCCGCCTCGGCCACTCGGGGCGGGCGCAGGACAGGGCAGCGGGGGTGAGGGGTCCGGGCCGAGCGGGCACCACGCCGAGGAAGCTGGGCGCTCGGGCCTGGAGAAGGAGACTTCCAGAGCCCCCTGGCCCACGTGGGGCCCTGGCACGAACCCGCTCATAGCTCCCCAGGTGCTGGGGACAGGGCGCCCGAGAAAGGTACGGTCCGACCCCCGAGAAGTCCGGAGGGGATGCCGGGACCCAGCCGCGGGGAGACCCCTGGGCGCAGCCACGGTCTGGGGATGGCTTCGCCGCATCACCCTGGGCGCCCCCCTCCTCGCCATCAAGTGCTGCTGGTGTCGGGGGCCCCTGCTCGGACCCGGCGGGACCGGCCACGGCCAGGGGCAGGTGGCAGAGGCGAGGCCGAGGCTGACCGTGCCACCAAGGAGCCAGGACGACCCAAGGACAGAAGGGGCGTGAGGTTGTCCACATCCCAGAGAAGGGGCACGTGGTGACAGACGGACACGGTGAGGTGCAGATAAATTAAATCAGTAGGTGGTTGGGGGTATAAACAGGAAGACGGGGCAGGGGCTGGCACGACCCGGGGGCACGAGGGTAGGAGGGTGGGGATATTGCTGCTGCCAGGGTCAGGACCCTTGGTCCTGTCACCACCGCCCCCACGCAGGGCCCAAAGAAAGGCACTAATGAAGGGGGCCCGGGTGTGCGCAGGGCACGAGAGACCGGTGACCACCCCATCCCCGCCCCCGTGCCACCCGATCCAGGGCTCGGCCCCGAGGTCACCTCAGGCCTGGGACGCCCCCCTCCTCACCGGTTCCGCCACCCTTAGCTGTTGCCGCACACGAGGCTGATGGTCTGTTCCAGGTTTTGCCGCAACTTAGGCTTCCGACAGGAGGCGTCTCGGTCCGGAGCGGTGAGGACCTGGGGGAGGAGGGCCCCCCCGGAGCCGGGCTGGCGAGGAGGGGCCGCTCCCTCCCTTGCCAAGCCGTCCTCCCCTGCCTGAGCTCTTCTGTCCCTCCTGCGTCCACGCACCCCGCTCTCTGCGGGTCCCCGGCACGTGGGAAGGGCTGCAGCCCCCCACCTCTGCACACGCTGCGACTTGGCCACCCCGAAGCCACCGCCTTCTCTGCTCGGCGGCCACAGTGCGGCCCTTCCCGGGAGTGGTTTGGACCCGCCGTCCCCAAACGCCCCGTCCCCTCCTGGCCCACACCCCACACCCCATCTCCCCATCCCCTCCTGAACCCCAACCCCGTACCTCATCTCCCCGACCCCTACTGACCCGGAATCTGCACCCAACCTCCAGGTCCCCTCCTGACCCCCACCCCGCACCCAATTCCCCATCCTCTCCTGATCCGGAATCTGGACCCAACCTCCAGGTCCCCTCCTGACCCCACCCCGCACCCAATGTCGCCATCCCCTCCGGACCCCCATCTGCACCCCGCACCCGATCACCTTGTCCCGTCCTGACCCCCCACCCGCCACCCCAATTTCCCGGCCCCTCCTGGCCCACCCTGCACCCAACCTCCAAGTCCCCTCCTGACTCCCACCCCGCACCCCAAATCCCCATCCACTCCCGATCCGGAATCTGCACCCAGCCTCCAGGTCCCACCTGACCCCCACTCTGCACCCAACCTCCCATCCCCTCCTGACCCTCACCCCATACCCGACCTCCCTGTCCCGTCCTGACCCCTACTCCTCACCTGACCTCCTCATCCACTCTTGACCCCCAACCCTACCGAGCACCCGATCTCCCTGACTCCTCCTGACCCCCACCCCCCACCCAACTTCCTGGGCCCCTCCCGACTCCCACCCCGCACCTGACATTCCTGTGTCCTCCTGACACACGCCCCCACCCCCGCACCCGACTTCCTTATCCCCTCCAGACCTCCAGCCCGCACCCCTTGCCAAATCTTCCCGTCTCCTCCTGACCCCCCACCCTGCACCCCGTACCCCATCTCCTCATCGCCTCCTGACTCCACCTCGCACCTGGTCTCCCCGTCCCCTCTGGAACCACACCTCACATCCCATCTCCCTGTCCCCTCCCAACTCCCACCCTGCACCTGACTTCCTCGACCCCTCCTGACCCGCACCCCACACCGACCCTGTCTTTGCAGGTCTTCAGGATCTCGCTGTCAAACACAGTGAGCATTCTAGGGCCTCATCGCCCTTGACCATCAGCAGCACCCCGGGGAGAGGATCGCTCTCTCCTCCCTCCTGACCACCTCCTTCCTGCCCCCAGTGTGTGTGTGTGTGTGTGGGGGGGGGTGGGTGGGTGTGTGTGGGTGGGTGGGTGTGTGTGTGGGTGGGTGGGTGGGTGGGTGTGTGTGTGGGTGGGTGGGTAGGTGTGTGTGCGGGCGCGCACGTCTCACTCCTGTTCCAGGAGGCCACCCTGCAGTCTTAGGGTCCCTCCCTCCCCTCCTCAGTCTCTGCCGCCGGCTCCCTCTCTGCTCTGCCACCTCGGAGTGTCCCAGGACCCCAGGGCTTGGTGCGTGGGCCACTTGTCCCCCTATACCGGCTCTCGGCTGCCCGTGGCGAGCTCGTGCAGCCTCGGGGCTCTCTGGGCCGTGTCCTGGGCCCCAGATTTGTATCTTCATCGCAGACATTTGCCCACACCGCAGACTCCTGTATCCGGCTGCCAAGTAGACATCTCTATTCAGATTTGAGTAAGATAACTCAAATTTAACACGCAAAAAATGATGTCCACTCTTGCACTCTTGTTATGTTTAACCATAACAATAATAGTACTGAGTGAAATAGCCTAAGGGAAGCTACAGAAACCTGTAAAGAAGCCTTAAATATGCATTGGTCCACTGTGGTTAATAAATACTTGTGTTTTTTTTTTAACTTGTTGAGAATATCAAAGTTTTGTTATAATTGGAAAATACCTTTCCTTGCCATTTCTTCATTTTATCTTTGCTCCTGGTCTTTTGGTATAGAGTGGCTTAAAACTTTTTTGTTTACGTGATCCTTTGTTTCAGTATAATTTACGGTTTGCATTTCCTATGAAAGGCCTTCCTCAGTATAAAATTACAAAAATATTCACTGAGAACATCTTCTAGTACTTTAAAACTTTAACATCCTGGGAGGTAATTTTCGTGAGAAAGAACATTGGTATGTAAGTTTGTTTTCTTTCCAAAAGGTTTTAGTCAAGGTGTCCCAAACCACTTAGCGAATAATCTGTATTTCTCCCTTGAGGTGAAATGTCATCTTCAGCAAATTCTAAACCCCCCTTCAGTTTAATCTTGCACTTTTGTTGTTCCAGCTAATTTAGGTTGGGTGGGACAGGATGGCCTGTCTAGGGCAATGATCTGAAGGACATGGTCTGGAACATTGGGAGTGAAGGGAGGAAAGAGAGAGGAGGGGAGAGGAAAAGGAGGAGGAGGAGGAGGGGGAGAGTGAGTAGAAGAGAAGGGAGGGAGGAAGAGAGGAAAAAGGACAGAGGAGACATAGAGAAACTCTCCCAAGCAGAGGAAATTGGTTTCTTCTGGAGTGCCAGGAGGCAAGCTCACAGAAGTGTCAGTCAGCCGGGTGACATTTCAGAGGGATTTGTGGCTCTCCAAGTCTTCCCAACAATGTCAGATATCCTCGCGACCACTGCGAGGAAGCCACTCTTTGGTGCTCTTGCATTAAGGACAGAGGCGCGGGGAGGTTGGAGACCCAGCTACCATTGCGATGGCAATGTGACAACAACTCTCAGGACCTTTTCTGAGGTGGGTTTTCTTGACGTCTCCACACTTTGGCTGCCTGCGCTAAGGGACCCCACCAGCAAGGTCGGAGAGAGGCCAGGAGGTTCCTTCTGGGTCTGGACGCAATCATGTCAAGATTGGAGTAGTGGTTCCCAGGCTCTGGGTTACCCGAGACCATCAGACGTGACCGTGTACCACGTGGTCACCTTTAAAAATGGCTTCCTGGCAGCGTGTACCCAAACTCTACCTAGAGTTTGCCTTCGGAGAACACATGGTCCAGGTTGCGCACTGGTGACAGTTGGGTTCTCTGCTTCCCTGTCCTGCGATGTGAATGGGAGTCTGTTGGCCTCCCCCAGCTTCACCCAGTAAGTCATTGCGAATCACCCAAATCACCCCGCATTTCCTGAGGCTGTTGCTTGAAACCCACTGACCGTTCTCATCTGTATGAGTTGGAGTACTTTGGTTCTAAGAGACAAAACGCAGCTCTAAGTGGGAAGGGAAGTGCTCATTGGTGAGACGCCCACGTATACACAGAGGGTCCTGCTGGAGTGTGCAGCACACCACTGATCAGCACAAGTGTGTGAGCAAACCATGTGAAGCCAGAGAAAGAACCATCTTAAAGGAGGAAAGGTAATTGTGCCGATCCCGCAAGCAGGACGGAGACTGGTGGCTATCCCCACTGGCAGGGAGGACAGACCTCATAATTCTGGAGGCCTTGGGCAGGGCACTCAGAAGGGTCTTGCCTCAGTAGTGTAGCGGGAAAAACGAATCCTCCGCTGAGCTGTTCTGGTCCCACGCAGCAAATCTTCAAAAGCCAAGACTCAAAAGGATCAATCTTTTCCCACTCACTTAACAGCATCCCTGAGCAAAGCTCATGACTATGTTTAGGAATACAAAGACATCCAAGGACACCTGGGTGGCTCAGTTGGTTGAGCGTCTGACTCTCGATTTTGGCTCAGGTCATGGCTCCAGGGTCGTGGGTTCGAGCCCGGAGTCGGGTTCTGTGCTGAGCGTGGAGCCTGCTCAAGATTCTCTCTCTCACCCTCTGCCCCTCTCCCCCGCTCGCTCTGTCTCCAAAATAAAAAGAGAAAATTCTAACCTTTAAAACAGGAATACAAAGACATCCAGAACCCAAGGAAAAATCACACTGTCTGGCATCCAGCCCAGCCCAACATTACCAGGCATGCAGAGAAGCAGGAGGATCCAACCCGTGATGAGAAGACAAATCAAGCAATAACAGGCATCCAGATTGGCAAGAAAGAAGAAAAACCGCCCTCATTCTCAGACATGATTACGTATATAGAAAATCTAGTGGCGTCTACAAAAGAGCTATCAGACTAATCAGGGACCTTAGTAAGTTTTCAGGATTCAGCATATTTTAGAGAGAGCTACTTTAAGAACATGTACACATTAAAAATAAGAGGCTTAGGGGCACCTGGCTGGCTCAGTCCATAGAACATGTGACTTTTGATCTCGGGGTCATGAGTTAGAGCCCCACATCGGGCATAGAGCTTATTAAAAAAGAATAAAGTAAAAGGCTTCATTCTCCCTGTTGAAAATATGGGAAGAGATGGTCCCCTCCCCTTCCTTAAAGCATTTACTTTACACGCCTTGTAAGTTCTTTCTTTGTTTCTTTGAAAATAGGTAGTATTTTTTAAAGGGTAGAGGCGCCCGGGTGGCTCAGTGCTCGAGTATCCGACTTCAGCTCAGGTCATGATCTCATGGCTCATGACTTTGAGCCCTGCATCGGGCTCTGTGCTGTCAGCACAAAGCACGCTTCAGATCCTCTGTCTCCCTTTCTCTCTGCCCCTCCCCCACTCCTTCTCTGAATGAATGAATGAATGAATGAATGAATAAATAAATAAATAAATTTAAGGAAAAAAAGGCTAAAAGAGCCCCTTGCCATCTTTATAACCCAGGAATGTGTTCTTCAAGGACCTGGGAAACATCTCTTTGGAATGTAAACATCAAGCAAGATTGTGTCCCGATCTTCAGTTTCTGTGGGAGGGTAGAAGCCTAACTTCAGTAGGCACCTTGCCCCATGTTGCAAAACTGGCTCCTATCATAAAGGTATGAAAAAGCTTATTTTTTCCTTGGATAAAGCCGATCAATTGTATTAGTCTGCTCAAGCTGCTATAGCAAAGTACCTCACACTGGTGGCTTACACAACAGAAGTTTATTTTCTCACAGTTCTGGATGCTAGAAGTCCATGATCAAGGTGCCAGCAAATTCAGCTTCTGGTGAGAATTTGCTTCCTTGCTTGTAGAGGTCCACCTTCTCCTCTGTCCTCACACGGCCTCTCCTCAGTGCAGGTGAGGAGAGAGCGGGGGGAGTAGGGGCGGGGAGGGAGGGAGAGGAAGAGGGGGGTGCTCTCTGGTGTCTCTCTATAAGGACACCAGTCTTATTGGACCAGAGCCCCATTCTTATGACCTCATTTAAACTTGCTTCCTCAAAGGTCCCATCTCCGAATACAGCCACACCGGGGTTTAGGGCTTCAGCATATTAATGTGGGGGAGGGAACACAAACGCGCCGTCTGAAACAGCCACGACCTAATACACACGGCCACCCCGGTTCCCAGGGAAATTCAGGATGAACTATGTGCGGGGCCTGGTGGCGTCACGTCCTCTTACTTGAGGTCTACTTGTGGTGGATGTTGAGAACACGTGATGAGCTCTACCCGCTTACCTATACAAAAGGGTGAAAGCTCCCTGTCTTTGGAATCTCTTAGCAGATTGCCTGTGATGCGCATCACATTCTGGTGCAATGCCTACTCAATGAGAAAACTGTTTTGCTTCCACAATTGTGGAGACTTTTTCTGGGTTGGCAGATGATTTGGTTCTATTTTTTTTTTTTTTTTTGTCAGCTAGGAAAAATGCCTGAGAAGAGCCCTCTTCATAGTCGAGGGAAGAGGGCAGGGGGAAGAGGGAAACAGGTACCCCCATTGTGCCCTCCGTTTCAAAGAGGGCCAAATGAAGATTTCAAGGTACAAAAGGACCTGGGAGTATAGAGAAGCCACTGCAAAGCCAGGATTGGGATTCTTATCAACCTTATGTTCTCCTCAATTCTTTCGCCAGGATTGGGATTCTTATCAACCTTATGTTCTCCTCAATTCTTTCTAATTTTTTAAAAATGTTTATTTGTTTTTGAGAGAGAGAGACAGAGAGACAGAGAGACAGAGCGTGAGCAGGGGAGGGGCAGAGAGGCAGAGGGAGACATAGAATCTGAAGCAGGCTCCAGCCTCTGAGCTGTCAGCACAGAGCCCGACAAGGCGCTGGAACTCACTAACTGTGAGATCGTGACCTGAGCC